>NC_091301.1:1599914-1612414 GCF_038502225.1 Cherax quadricarinatus
CCTTAGAGCCTTGAGCGTTACTTTGTATTAAAAGGACTCTGCTGCCATTGTGCTTGTTTCCACTTGTCGGCTTTAAGTGCGTTTATTATAAGTAAGTTTATTATAAGCCTCTAACAGGGCTTATGTATATATACATCTCTCTGTGTATATATAGTTATGCACACCTCTCGGGAAACAGACACACTTCTCTGTATATACGCACCTGAAAAACTCCCCACATGGTATATATGAGAAATGCAGACCTCTCGGTATATATACGTACACCGGGGGACACATCACAGCGAAAATATAGCACACTAAGATATAACACGTCTCTCTGTGTACAACCCCAAATTTTCAAATACCTATCATTTGACGAGTTATTAATATACGTGAGTGAATAATAACACATCTCACGCGGCCATCACTATTGTGAGTTACAATCTATATTTTCTAAGGAGTAACCATTAACAAGAATACTAGGAGCGCCCTAGTACTAGGAGTACTAAGGTCTTCCTGCCATGGTTCTCTTTTTCGGAGCTCAAACTATCAAGTCAAACTTACTGACGTTAATCATGTCAAGTGTGTAAACAACCTTTCTTCCTTTTATACCTTAATTGCGGCCTCGACTCTGCAACAAATTACATTAATCCTCCTCACAGCCTCACTTTTCCTTCAATTTAATCATATTTTTAGGTGAGTTTGTTGCGGGTAAAGTGTCAGGTGTTTGTCGACCTGAACGGGACTGCCTTGGTGTCCAGTTCTCAAACTCTAATAATTTACGCCGCCTCCAGCCACTAAACTGCAACATTATCTCAACCCGGAATTAGCCATCAAAGGCATCGAGAGCTAATTCCACCCGTTCCAACACCTTATAATAAAAGATTCACACCCCGAGCGTGATGGAAGGCGGCTTAAACACGCTCGTTCTGAGTGTGTAATTGGCAGGTGGCACAATTCGCCTCTGTTTTGGCTCCTCCTGGGAAAATTATAGTCAATTATCTTCAGTTTTCCATTCATTACTGGTCCTGTATAAACTCTGAGAAAATGGTACTTACGAGAGGCTTTATTTTTGTTTACGATAAAAGGCATAACACCTGAATTTTTCGTGAGGTCCCGAGGGAACATTTCCTGACAGCCTCTCCCTTGATGCTGGTGAGGGACTCTTGATTTGAGGAATTGGAGCTATTCTGCCCTTATTCGATTCAAATCGGATTTTCTGCACTTCCGTAGAAGCTGCCCCAACGGATTTAGCTTTTTGTGATAATTTTAATAATAGTAACTATAATAATTATTATTATAATAACAAATAATAACAACACCTATTAACTGCCAGATTAGTCAAAAAAATCATCAAGTGCTAAACTGGTGTGGCTTAACCTGGCTGCTTGGCCCAAGCCACGCCTGGCAGGACAAAGCCAGGTTAATTGCTGTGCGTCTGCCAAACTACCAGAACTACTTATAAACAAGCTGCAGCCTAGCTACTACACCATCAGTCAATCTGTTCACAAGTTGTTCATGCAAGCAAGCGTATCTACGTTCATGTTATCATAGTGAGTGATAGATCTATTCAGGCTTCTAACTGCATTCTTCTGACATTTCACTTTCATTATTTACCTCTCTCCCAATATTATTTCTAATGCTAAACACAGATACACCAAATCTGTATTTTTCATTTTCCTTCTGGGTGCTTTCTTTGGCTACCTTATTAACTTAATCGTGAAGTGATCAAGTCAATGAGAGAAGTCGATCTCCTTCCTCCTGCTGGGTTCTTGTGTTTATGTACGTGTATACAGTGTGTATGTGTTTTATCTACACAAGATGTGAGGTGCAAGTTTTTTCCGCTCAGACTAGATCTATATTATTGATGAATATCTACCCTGAGTAAAACGTCAGCCCAGTTAAAGTTAGTTCTGTATGTTGTATCTTTTAAGGCATATCTGTCGTTATACACTTGTTCCCATGCAGGTGTATGGGGACAAGTGTACATCCAGGATAAGACGATTTATAATGAGTGATCGTGACCTCGTGTCTGACACCTTCTTGTCTTAATGACCCTCTTCCTGAGAGATCCTCATTACCTTGTTTTGAACCAGCACGATAGTCGTTAGAGGTCATTAGAGTTGGGTGTGAGGTCGTTAGCAACAAGGTGGTGTGTGTTTGGGTGGTGATGGCAGGTGGTGAGTAATAAGGTCGTGGGGGAGGGTTAATGTGATTGTGGTGGTAGTGGTAATGGCGGTGATGGTTGTGGTAATAGTTGTAACTGAGCTGTAGGTGAAACAAATATCAGTGTGACGAAGATGACACAGATGATGAAGGTCTAGCAAGGTCATAATAATAATAATAATAATATATTATTATTATTATTATTATTATTATTATTATTAATAATATATTGTTATAATTATTATTATTAAAAAGTGCTAATCTTGTATAAGGTAACAGAGCTCTCGTGACGGACACTAAACAAAATGTGGTTGATAGCTGTTTATAGTCGATCAGGCGTGGGTCTGTATAACTCACTTTCCTGTGTGTCTGTATAAAGTTAAGTCTAGTTGTATTCTCAAACGTAGGAGATATGCACACGCACCAATGATTGTTGATTTTCACACACACACGCGCGTCGACTTACGCAAGTGCACGCAAGCATGCGGGCTTTCACACGCACGCATGCTTAGACTTACACAAGCGCTTAGACACTCACGGAGTTACACACACAAACACACGAGGTGAGAAATGTACGTACACACCCCAAGACTTACGCACACGCACGCACCCACGTATTGACGAACAAATACACATGCTAATTTAGTTACGCTTACAGACACACGCTGACTAAAACAGCCACGGTATAACGCACACATACACCCGCAAAATCGCTCACACACAAACACAGGGAGGTAGGTAGGAAGGAGGATAGGAGTATTGTTGCAATTCTTGTAGGTATGAAGGTAGGAATTGAGGAATTGAGGCTTGAATAGCGTTGTAATTCTTGTAAGTAGGAAGGTAGGGAGAATCTAACACCTTCCTATGCGACCGGTCTCTTCTCCAGATTTTCTCTCGTAAAGTTCTAAATATATATTTTTTTTTGCTTTACCTACGATTAATGCTTAATTCTCCACGGGGGGGGGGATATTAATCGAATTTCTCAGAATTTTTCTACGTGTGTCTTAAAAACCAATTATCTTCGTGTTTTGGAAAAAAAATGATACGGGATAAAATGATACGGGATAAAATGATACGGGATAAAATGATACGGGATAAAATCGGATCAGTTCAATGTGCTCGTGAAAAAATTTATATTTTATTTTAATCTGTAACAAATATATGAAATTAAATTTTTGAGGATTTCCTCATTTGGAGTTAATGTTCCAGCATACATTAAACGACTTTTGACACAAATTTGCATAAATTACCAGGATATATTCACTCCTTAGTCCAAACTGAAGTGAATTCACGCGAGTCATAAAAAATATACTCGTAACTCCCTCTATTAAAAGCAGATTTATAGATCATAAATTTTGACAATACAGGACAACCGTAAATTATAAATACACTTACATATATATATATATATATATATATATTTATATATATATATATATATATATATATATATATATATATATATATATATATATATATATATTATATTGCCTCTGTCAAATAGAGAAAGAGGAAACACATCTCTGTTTAATAGACAATATTCATCTTCCAATTCATATTCAACCCTCTCCCCTCTACATCAACCCTCTCCCCTCTACATCAACCCTCTCCCCTCTACATCAACCCTCTCCCCTCTACATCAACCCTCTCCCCTCTACATCAACCCTCTCCCCTCTACATCAACCCTCTCCCCTCTACATCAACCCTCTCCCCTCTACATCAACCCTCTCCCCTCTACATCAACCCTCTCCCCTCTACATCAACCCTCTACCCTCTACATCAACCCTCTCCCCTCTACATCAACCCTCTCCCCTCTACATCAACCCTCTCCCCTCTACATCAACCCTCTCCCCTCTACATCAACCCTCTCCCCTCTACATCAACCCTCTCCCCTCTACATCAACCCTCTACCCTCTACATCAACCCTCTCCCCTCTACATCAACCCTCTCCCCTCTACATCAACCCTCTCCCCTCTACATCAACCCTCTCCCCTCTACATCAACTCTCTCCCTTCTACATCAACTTTCTCCCCTCTACATCAACCCTCTCCCCTCTACATCAACCCTCTACCCTCTACATCAACCCTCTCCCCTCTACATCAACCCTCTACCCTCTACATCAACCCTCTCCCCTCTACATCAACCCTCTCCCTTCTACATCCACTTTCTCCCCTCTACATCAACCCTCTCCCCTCTACATCAAGCCTCTCCCTTCTACATCCACTCTCTCCCCTCTACATCAACCCTCTCCCCTCTACATCAACCCTCTCCCTTCTACATCCACTCTCTCCCATCTACATCAACCCTCTCCCCTCTACATCAACCCTCTCCCTTCTACATCCACTCTCTCCCCTCTACATCAACCCTCTCCCCTCTACATCAACCCTCTCCCTTCTACATCCACTCTCTCCCCTCTACATCAACCCTCTCCCCTCTACATCAACCCTCTCCCTTCTACATCCACTCTCTCCCCTCTACATCAACCCTCTCCCCTCTACATCAACCCTCTACCCTCTACATCAACCCTCTCCCCTCTACATCAACCCTCTCCCTTCTACATCCACTTTCTCCCCTCTACATCAACCCTCTCCCTTCTACATCCACTCTCTCCCCTCTACATCAACCCTCTCCCCTCTACATCAACCCTCTCCCTTCTACATCCACTCTCTCCCATCTACATCAACCCTCTCCCCTCTACATCAACCCTCTCCCTTCTACATCCACTCTCTCCCCTCTACATCAACCCTCTCCCCTCTACATCAACCCTCTCCCTTCTACATCCACTCTCTCCCATCTACATCAACCCTCTCCCCTCTACATCAACCCTCTCCCTTCTACATCCACTCTCTCCCCTCTACATCAACCCTCTCCCCTCTACATCAACCCTCTCCCTTCTACATCAACCCTCTCCCCTGTACATCAACCTTCTCCCCTGTACATCAACCTTCTCCCCTGTACATCAACCCTCTCCCCTCTACATCAACCCTCTCCCCTCTACATCAACCCTCTCCTCTCTACATCAACCCTCTCCCCTCTACATCAACCCTCTCCCCTCTACATCAACCCTCTCCCCTCTACATCAACCCTCTCCCCTCTACATCAACCCTCTCCCCTCTACATCAACCCTCTCCCCTCTACATCAACCCTCTCCCCTCTACATCAACCCTCTCCCCTCTACATCAACCCTCTCCCCTCTACATCAACCCTCTACCCTCTACATCAACCCTCTCCCCTCTACATCAACCCTCTACCCTCTACATCAACCCTCTACCCTCTACATCAACCCTCTCCCCTCTACATCAACCCTCTCCCCTCTGCATCAACCCTCTCCCCTCTACATCAACCCTCTCCCCTCTACATCAACCCTCTCCCCTCTACATCAACCCTCTACCCTCTACATCAACCCTCTCCCCTCTACATCAACCCTCTCCCCTCTACATCAACCCTCTCCCCTCTACATCAACCCTCTCCCCTCTACATCAACCCTCTCCCCTCTACATCAACCCTCTCCCCTCTACATCAACCCTCTCCCCTCTACATCCACTCTCTCCCCTCTACATCAACCCTCTACCCTCTACATGTACCCTCTCCCCTCTACACCAACTCCCTCCCCCACACCTCAACCCCTCCCCAGTAACTGATAAGCCACTTGTCACAAGTATAAGCCACTTGTCACAAGTATAAGCCACTTGTCACAAGTATAAGCCACTTGTCACAAGTATAAGCCACTTGTCACAAGTATAAGCCACTTGTCACAAGTATAAGCCACTTGTCACAAGTATAAGCCACTTGTCACAAGTATAAGCCACTTGTCACAAGTATAAGCCACTTGTCACAAGTATAAGCCACTTGTCACAAGTATAAGCCACTTGTCACAAGTATAAGCCACTTGTCACAAGTATAAGCCAGGTGTCACAAGTATAAGCCACTTGTCACAAGTATAAGCCACTTGTCACAAGTATAAGCCACTTGTCACAAGTATAAGCCACTTGTCACAAGTATAAGCCAGGTGTCACAAGTATAAGCCACTTGTCACAAGTATAAGCCACTTGTCACAAGTATAAGCCACTTGTCACAAGTATAAGCCACTTGTCACAAGTATAAGCCACTTGTCACAAGTATAAGCCACTTGTCACAAGTATAAGCCACTTGTCACAAGTATAAGCCAGGTGTCACAAGTATAAGCCACTTGTCACAAGTATAAGCCACTTGTTACAAGTATAAGCCACTTGTCACAAGTATAAGCCACTTGTCACAAGTATAAGCCACTTGTCACAAGTATAAGCCACTTGTCACAAGTATAAGCCACTTGTCACAAGTATAAGCCACTTGTCACAAGTATAAGCCACTTGTCACAAGTATAAGCCACTTGTCACAAGTATAAGCCACTTGTCACAAGTATAAGCCACTTGTCACAAGTATAAGCCAGGTGTCACAAGTATAAGCCACTTGTCACAAGTATAAGCCACTTGTCACAAGTATAAGCCACTTGTCACAAGTATAAGCCACTTGTCACAAGTATAAGCCACTTGTCACAAGTATAAGCCACTTGTCACAAGTATAAGCCATTTGTCACAAGTATAAGCCAGGTGTCACAAGTATAAGCCACTTGTCACAAGTATAACCCACTTGTCACAAGTATAAGCCGCTTGTCACAAGTATAAGCCACTTGTCACAAGTATAAGCCACTTGTCACAAGTATAAGCCACTTGTCACAAGTATAAGCCACTTGTCACAAGTATAAGCCACTTGTCACAAGTATAAGCCACTTGTCACAAGTATAAGCCACTTGTCACAAGTATAAGCCACTTGTCACAAGTATAAGCCACTTGTCACAAGTATAAGCCACTTGTCACAAGTATAAGCCACTTGTCACAAGTATAAGCCACTTGTCACAAGTATAAGCCACTTGTCACAAGTATAAGCCACTTGTCACAAGTATAAGCCACTTGTCACAAGTATAACCCACTTGTCACAAGTATAAGCCACTTGTCACAAGTATAAGCCACTTGTCACAAGTATAAGCCACTTGTCACAAGTATAAGCCACTTGTCACAAGTATAAGCCACTTGTCACAAGTATAAGCCACTTGTCACAAGTATAAGTCACTTGTCACAAGTATAAGCCACTTGTCACAAGTATAAGCCACTTGTCACAAGTATAAGCCACTTGTCACAAGTATAAGCCACTTGTCACAAGTATAAGCCACTTGTCACAAGTATAAGCCACTTGTCACAAGTATAAGCCACTTGTCACAAGTATAAGCCACTTGTCACAAGTATAAGCCACTTGTCACAAGTATAACCCACTTGTCACAAGTATAAGCCACTTGTCACAAGTATAAGCCACTTGTCACAAGTATAAGCCACTTGTCACAAGTATAAGCCACTTGTCACAAGTATAAGCCACTTGTCACAAGTATAAGCCACTTGTCACAAGTATAAGCCACTTGTCACAAGTATAAGCCACTTGTCACAAGTATAAGCCACTTGTCACAAGTATAAGCCACTTGTCACAAGTATAAGCCACTTGTCACAAGTATAAGCCACTTGTCACAAGTATAAGCCAGGTGTCACAAGTATAAGCCACTTGTCACAAGTATAAGCCACTTGTCACAAGTATAAGCCACTTGTCACAAGTATAAGCCACTTGTCACAAGTATAAGCCAGGTGTATCCCAATAATTAAGTCACTACTGACACTGATTATATCATATTGTTAAAGACATTTATTATTATTCTTGTTAATATGAAGAGATAATGAGTCTTCTGAGTGTGAGAGTGACGACACATGTCTGGTAGGCGTTGTCTTTCATAATAGGCCTATGAAACGTCCGTGTCAGCTGCTCTGTGACCTTGTACCCGGGTAATTATTGGATTATGATAAAGGTATCAATTACGGGTTTGGAGAGAGTGAGAGATAGTGAGAGTGAGAGGGGAAGAGAGAGAAACAGAGGGAATATGTTAGTTACTCCTCTGTAGTGTGTGTGTGTGTGTGTATGTGTGTGTGTGTGTGTGTGTGTGTGTGTGTGTGTGTGTGTGTGTGTGTACTCCTGGAGGTTATTCCGGGGATCAACGCCCCCGCGGCCCGGTCCATGACCAGGCCTCCCGATGGATCAGGGGCTGATCAACTAGGCTGTTACTGCTGGCCGCACGCAGTCCAACGTACGAGCCACAGCCCGGCTGATCCGGCACTGACTTTAGGTATCTGTCCAGCTCTCTCTTGAAGGCAGCCAGGGGTTTATTGGCAATTCCCCTAATGCTTGATGGGAGGCTGTTGAACAGTTTGGGCCCCGGACACTTATGGTGTTTTCTCTTAGTGTACCAATGGCGCCCCTACTTTTTATTGGGGGCATTTTGCATCGCCTGCCCAGTCTTTTACTTTCGTAGGGAGTGATTTCTGTGTGCAGATTTGGGACCATTCCTTCCAAGATTTTCCAAGTGTAGATTATGATATATCTCTCCCTCCTGCGTTCCACCTATTTGTACTCTCCTATTTGTGGTTGCAGGGGTCGATTCATAGCTCCTGGCCCCGCCTCTTCACTGATTGCTACTAGGTCCTCTCTCTCCCTGCCCCATGAGCTTTATCATACCTCGCCTTAAAACTATGTATGGTTCCCGCCTCCACTACGTCACTTTCCAGGCTGTTCCACGGCCTGACTACTCTATGACTGAAGAAATACTTCCTAACATCCCTTTGATTCATCTGAGTCTTCAACTTCCAATTGTGACCTCTTGTTTCTGTGTCCCTTCTCAGGAACATCCCGTCTTTGTCCACCTTGTCTATTCCGCGCAGTATTTTATATGTCGTTATCATGTCTCCCCTGACCCTCCTGTCCTCCAGTGTCGTCAGGCCGATTTCCCTCAACGTTTCTTCGTAGGACAATCCCCGTAGCTCTGGGACTAGTCTTGTTGCAAACCTTTGCACTTTCTCTAATTTCTTGACGTGCTTGACTAGGTGTGGATTCCAAACTGGTGCTGCATACTCCAGTATGGGCCTGACGTAGATGGTGTACAGAGTCTTAAACGAATCCTTACTGAGGTATCGGAACGCTATCCGTAGGTTTGCCAGGCGCCCGTATGCTGCAGCATACGGGCGTGTGTGTGTGTGTGTGTGTGTGTGTGTGTGTGTGTGTGTGTGTACTCACCTAGTTGTACTCACCTAGTTGAGGTTGCGGGGGTCGAGTCCGAGCTCCTGGCCCCGCCTCTTCACTGATCGCTACTAGGTCACTCTCCCTGAGCCGTGAGCTTTATCGTACCTCTGCTTAAAGCTATGTATGGATCCTGCCTCCACTACATCGCTTCCCAAACTATTCCACTTACTGACTACTCTGTGGCTGAAGAAATACTTCCTAACATCCCTGTGATTCATCTGTGTCTTTAGCTTCCAACTGTGTCCCCTTGTTATTGTGTCCAATCTCTGGAACATGCTGTTTTTGTCCACCTTGTCAATTCCTCTCAGTATTTTGTATGTCGTTATCATGTCCCCCCTATCTCTCCTGTCCTCCAGTGTCGTCAGGTTGATTTCCCTTAACCTCTCCTCGTAGGACATACCTCTTAGCTCTGGGACTAGTCTTGTTGCAAACCTTTGCACTTTCTCTAGTTTCTTTACGTGCTTGGCTAGGTGTGGGTTCCAAACTGGTGCCGCATACTCCAATATGGGCCTAACGTATACGGTGTACAGGGTCCTGAACGATTCCTTATTAAGATGTCGGAATGCTGTTCTGAGGTTTGCTAGGCGCCCATATGCTGCAGCAGTTATTTGGTTGATGTGCGCTTCAGGAGATGTGCCTGGTGTTATACTCACCCCAAGATCTTTTTCCTTGAGTGAGGTTTGTAGTCTCTGACCCCCTAGACTGTACTCCGTCTGCGGCCTTCTTTGCCCTTCCCCAATCTTCATGACTTTGCACTTGGTGGGATTGAACTCCAGGAGCCAATTGCTGGACCAGTTCTGCAGCCTGTCCAGATCCCTTTGTAGTTCTGCCTGGTCTTCGATCGAGTGTATTCTTCTCATCAACTTCACGTCATCTGCAAACAGGGACACCTCAGAGTCTATTCCTTCCGTCATGTCGTTCACAAATACCAGAAACAGCACTGGTCCTAGGACTGACCCCTGCGGGACCCCGCTGGTCACAGGTGCCCACTCTGACACCTCGCCACGTACCATGACTCGCTGCTGTCTTCCTGACAAGTATTCCCTGATCCATTGTAGTGCCTTCCCTGTTATCCCTGCTTGGTCCTCCAGTTTTTGCACCAATCTCTTGTGTGGAACTGTGTCAAACGCCTTCTTGCAGTCCAAGAAAATGCAATCCACCCACCCCTCTCTCTCTTGTCTTACTGCTGTCACCATGTCATAGAACTCCAGTAGGTTTGTGACACAGGATTTCCCGTCCCTGAAACCATGCTGGCTGCTGTTGATGAGATCATTCCTTTCTAGGTGTTCCACCACTCTTCTCCTGATAATCTTCTCCATGATTTTGCATACTATACATGTCAGTGACACTGGTCTGTAGTTTAATGCTTCATGTCTGTCTCCTTTTTTAAAGATTGGGACTACATTTGCTGTCTTCCATGCCTCAGGCAATCTCCCTGTTTCGATAGATGTATTGAAAATTGTTGTTAGGGGTACACATAGCGCCTCTGCTCCCTCTCTCAATACCCATGGGGAGATGTTATCTGGCCCCATTGCCTTTGAGGTATCTAGCTCACTCAGAAGCCTCTTCACTTCTTCCTCGGTTGTGTGCACTGTGTCCAGCACTTGGTGGTGTGCCCCACCTCTCCGTCTTTCTGGAGTCCCTTCTGTCTCCTCTGTGAACACTTCTTTGAATCTCTTGTTGAGTTCTTCACATACTTCCCGGTCATTTCCTGTTGTCTCTCCTCCTTCCTTCCTTAGCCTGATTACCTGGTCCTTGACTGTTGTTTTCCTCCTGATGTGGCTGTACAACAGTTTCGGGTCAGATTTGGCTTTCGCTGCTATGTCATTTTCATATTGTCTTTGGGCCTCCCTTCTTATCTGTGCATATTCATTTCTGGCTCTACGACTGTTCTCCTTATTCTCCTGGGTCCTTTGCCTTCTATATTTCTTCCATTCCCTAGCACACTTGGTTTTTGCCTCCCTGCACCTTTGGGTAAACCATGGGCTCATCCTGGCTTTTTCATTACTCCTGTTACCCTTGGGTACAAACCTCTCCTCAGCCTCCTTGCATTTTATTGCTACATATTCCATCATCTCATTAACTGGTTTCCCTGCCAGTTCTCTGTCCCACTGAACCCCGTTCAGGTAGTTCCTCATTCCTGTGTAGTCCCCTTTCTTGTAGTTTGGCTTCATTCGTCCTGGCCTTCCTGCTTCTCCCTCCACTTGTAGCTCTACTGTGTATTCGAAGCTTACAACCACATGGTCACTGGCCCCAAGGGGTCTTTCATATGTGATGTCCTCGATATCTGCACTACTGAAGGTGAATACTAAGTCCAGCCTTGCTGGTTCATCCTCTCCTCTCTCTCTTGTAGTGTCCCTTACGTGTTGGTACATGAAGTTCTCCAGTACCACCTCCATCATCTTAGCCCTCCAAGTATCTTGGCCCCCATGTGGGTCCAAGTTCTCCCAATCTATCTCCTTGTGGTTAAAGTCACCCATGATCAGGAGCTTTGCCCTGCATGCATGAGCTCTTCTGGCCACTCTAGCCAGTGTGTCAACCATCGCTCTATTGCTCTCGTCGTACTCTTGCCTTGGCCTCCTGCTGTTCTGTGGTGGGTTATACATCACTGCTATTACCACCTTGGGACCTCCAGAGTGAAGTGTTCCCACTATGTAATCACTTTCTTCTCCGCTATCTTCTCTCTGTGTGTGTGTGTGTGTGTGTGTGTGTGTGTGTGTGTGTGTGTGTGTGTGTGCATGCGTGCATGCGTGCGTGTGCGTGCTCGCCCTACATTAATCCATCCATTCAACCAATCAACCAACTAACCGATTAGCCAACCGGCTAACCAGTCAAAGAGAGGCACTTTAGAACACTGGGTTCCACGCACTCTCACTCACCTCACCCACCCGCCGCCCCTCCACCCTACCCACCCACTTCACCCGTCCATGATTGGTACTAATCACCTTCTCCTCACCTTCCTCCTCCTCTTCCTCTTCCTACTCCTCAAGCACTCTCGCTCAACACCTAGTGTCATCATCATTAATGTAAATGAGGAATGGACTCAGACTTTCAACCTAACCGGCCTGGTCACAGACCGGGCCGCGGGGGCGTTGACCCCCGGAACTCTCTCCAGGTAACCTCCTTCCTTCCTTTCTTCCTCGTCTTGCATCATCAGTTTTCCCTTACATTCACCCTGCGCATCTCTTTCTTGCAGTGACATT
>NC_091301.1:1617414-1629914 GCF_038502225.1 Cherax quadricarinatus
TTGGTCCTCCAGTTTTTGCACCAATCTCTTGTGTGGAACTGTGTCAAACGCCTTCTTGCAGTCCAAGAATATGCAATCCACCCACCCCTCTCTCTCTTGTCTTACTGCTGTCACCATGTCATAGAACTCCAGTAGGTTTGTGACACAGGATTTCCCGTCCCTGAAACCATGTTGGCTGCTGTTGATGAGATCATTCCTTCCTAGGTGTTCCACCACTCTTCTCCTGATAATCTTCTCCATGATCTTGCATACTATACATGTCAGTGACACTGGTCTGTAGTTTAATGCTTCATGTCTGTCTCCTTTTTTAAAGATTGGGACTACATTTGCTGTCTTCCATGCCTCAGGCAATCTCTCTGTTTCGATAGATGTATTGAATATTGTTGTTAGGGGTACACATAGCGCCTCTGCTCCCTCTCTCAATACCCATGGGGAGATGTTATCTGGCCCCATTGCCTTTGAGGTATCTAGCTCACTCAGAAGCCTCTTCACTTCTTCCTCGGTTGTGTGCACTGTGTCCAGCACATGGTGATGTGCCCCACCTCTCCGTCTTTCTGGAGCCCCTTCTGTCTCCTCTGTGAACACTTCTTTGAATCTCTTGTTGAGTTCCTCACATACTTCACGGTCATTTCTTGTTGTCTCTCCTCCTTCCTTCCTTAGCCTGATTACCTGGTCCTTGACTGTTGTTTTCCTCCTGATGTGGCTGTACAACAGTTTCGGGTGAGATTTGGCTTTCGCTGCTGTCATTTTCATATTGTCTTTGGGCCTCCCTTCTTATCTGTGCATATTCGTTTCTGGCTCTACGACTGCTCTCCTTATTCTCCTGGGTCCTTTGCCTTCTATATTTCTTCCATTCCCTAGCACACTTGGTTTTTGCCTCCCTGCACCTTTGGGTAAACCATGGGCTCATCCTGGCTTTTTCATTATTCCTGTTACCCTTGGGTACAAACCTCTCCTCAGCCTCCTTGCATTTTGTTGCTACATATTCCATCATTTCATTAACTGGCTTCCCTGCCAGTTCTCTGTCCCACTGAACCCCGTTCAGGAAGTTCCTCATTCCTGTGTAGTCCCCTTTCTTGTAGTTTGGCTTCATTCGTCCTGGCCTTCCTGCTTCTCCCTCCACTTGTAGCTCTACTGTGTATTCGAAGCTTAAAACCACATGGTCACTGGCCCCAAGGGGTCTTTCATATGTGATGTCCTCGATATCTGCACTACTCAAGGTGAATACTAAGTCTAGCCTTGCTGGTTCATCCTCTCCTCTCTCTCTTGTAGTGTCCCTTACGTGTTGGTACATGAAGTTTTCCAGTGTGTGTGTGTGTGTGTGTGTGTGTGTGTGTGTGTGTGTGTGTGTGTGTGTGTGTGTGTGTGTGTGTGTGTGTGTGTGTGTCTGTGTGTCTGTGTGTCTGTGCTTTTGTGAAGGTGAAGTGACAGGCAGTTTGGTTCCTCGTTTATCTTTGCTCTCACCTGTGAGTCTACCTACTTTTTTTTCATTAATTTATTAGCATTTTTGATGGATAATAAATCAGGGTTATCTTGAGGAGCCTGTTTCTTATCTTGGTATAGCAATCAAAAAATGTATCCCTGTTTCTTGGTATAATCATCATGAAATGTAACCTTTGTTTCTTGGTGTAATCATCAAGAAATGAAACCTTTGTTTCTTGGTATAATCATCAAGAAATGAAACCTTTGTTTCTTGGTATAACCATCAAGAAATGAAACCTTTGTTTCTTGGTATAACCATCAAGAAATGAAACCTTTGTTTCTTGGTATAACCATCAAGAAATGAAACCTTTGTTTCTTGGTATAACCATCAAGAAATGAAACCTTTGTTTCTTGGTTTAATCATCAAGAAATGAAACCTTTGTTTCTTGGTATAACCATCAAGAAATGAAACCTTTGTTTCTTGGTATAATCATCAAGAAATGAAACCTTTGTTTCTTGGTATAACCATCAAGAAATGAAACCTTTGTTTCTTGGTATAATCATCAAGAAATGAAACCTTTGTTTCTTGGTATAATCATCATGAAATGTAACCCTGTTTCTTATCTTAGTATAACCATCAAGAAATATTCAGAAAGGTTTATAATTTGTTCCACTCTACTGTAAGCAGATGGTTGTCGCAAACGCGTTATGAAAACACAACACTTAGGGGGTCTCCAGGGCTGGCTGTCTTTGTACGCCACTGATGGACGTGTGGTACACCGAATGCCTGCCTGTCGATCTCTGTCCACTGAGTGTGACGGGCTTTCAGTTTCCAGGGAGGCGTCAACTAGTTACTGGGAAAAGCCTGGCCTTGATTAACGGTCGGAGGATCGAGCTGCCATCGCCTCTTACTGACTCTCTGCGGTAGCACTTCACATGAATATAATTATCCAGATCCTCCTGAGGTGAAGAAGAGCCGGGGTTTTAGAACGCAAGTTTGTTTTTAAAGAGATTTTGTTTTTTTCCGGGAGGATAAAGCCTTACCTTGAACGTTCAGACATTTAAGAAGGAGTTGCAGGAGTTACTGGAATTGCGGGAGAGTCGGAGGAGACTCAAGTATCTCTTAATAGGTTCCAGTGTTAATAAGATTTCCAGCAGGTGGAAGATTGAGACACTTATGCAGCATATGGGAATCTTTATTCAGGAAACGTTTCGCCACACAGTGGCTTCATCAGTCCAATACAAAGAGGAAGGCGTAAGGAGAGGAGGAGTATGAGGTAATCAGTCCCTCAGCCTGGAGTCGATGTGTTCAGTCCATCAATCTTGTAGAATGTACAGCATAGGGCCGTAGACGTGGCTTATATACTGTAGTATATACTGTAGCTTATATGCTGCATAAGTGTCTCAATCTTCAACTTGTCGGTTTTTCAAACCATTCATCATTTCCAGCAGGTATTGAAAAACTCTACATGTTACTCATATTCCAGTAGCTACTTAGAATTCCAGCTGTTACTGAAGATTTTCCAGGATGTACCGCGGAGTTCCACATGTTCCATGTGAGTTCCAGCAGCACTTTTTATTGAGGATTTTTAAGTGGTAACAAGTACCTCTGGGAACTATTGAAACTCTCATCTGTTGTTAAGTAATTTCACATGTCACTGAACTGTTCTTGTTACCATTCATATCCAGTTACTTCCCAGGAGATCTACATGTTACTGAGGAAGTCTGTGAGGTACTGAGGAGTTCTGAATGTTACTCAGGAGTTCCAGGATCTACTCAAGAGCTCCAATTGTAACTGAGGAGTTCCGGAGTGGAAAAAAATTGTCATCTGCGACTGGAATAGCAATTTGTAAATACTTAGATGCAGTAGATACTTTTTTATTTCTACGCAACAGTTATCAAGAATCAAGACTTACTATTACCCCAGAAATTTTATCAAGACTTGCTAAAGCAACACTTCATCTCAGTGTTATTTGCTACATAAATATTAACTCTGGTTGTAAATCGTGTCGGTCATGTCATCACTCTGGAGACACACACACACACACACAGACATACATACATATACATCAGGAGCTCTGACTCGGGGCCAGGAGCTGTGAATCGACCCCTGCAACCACAAATAGGTGAGTACACACGAACACACACACACACTAGTGTCTTCGATGAAAACAAACAAGTTTAGCAGTATATCACAAATTACAAACTCGGCACAATCTGTTTATCACAAGAGGACTCTGGTGTGCGGTGGTGTGATTAGCAGACACCCATAGCCTCGCTGCTCTCCGGCCTTGTAACGCAAATTAGTAGGCCAACGTCGTATCTCCTTATCGTAGAGGAATGATATGCTAGGCGATCGCTTGATTAAAGGAACATCTATCGCTTACCATATCTGTGTCCTTCACACGGCTGTTGTTAATATCGGGGCTCGAGAGAGCGTTTAAGTATCACTGGAGTATTTACCAACCACGCGTGTACCTCTCTCACCCCCACTCCCCTCTCTTACACACCAATCCCTTGCCCCCCACATCCCAAATCCCAACATATCACCCCTCCTATCCTCCCACACCCGGTCTACAATCCCTTTCCCGGCACCCCACCCTTTATCAGCCCCTATCCAGTGGTTCCCGTCTATTCCAGTCTTCTTTAGCTCAGCGATAGTCATTGAGATCTTGAGCAGGTGTATGATAACCATCTATTATGTATTCACTGATCTCTGCTTGCGGGGTTCGAAGCTTGGCTCTTGATATCGCATCGCATCTTATAATTAGTCGATCACTATTAGTGAGTTCTGGAGGCCTGTGACCTGTCATGAGCCTTGCCAAACACCTTTTTTTTCATTTAACGTACACGAGACAGCACTGAGTAACCTGACCATGTCAAGGCCAGTAATGATGTAACAAAAATAGGCACAATACCGTGACTGGAACGATACACAAATAACCCGCACATAAAAGAGAGAAGCTTACGACGACGTTTCGGTCCGACTTGGACCATTTACAAAGTCACACAACCAGAAGTGGAACAGGACGGCTATATATAGGCAGGAAGAGGCGGTGGTGGTAGTAGTAGTAGTAGTAGTAGTAGCAGGACGGCTATATATAGCCGTCCTGCTCCACTTCTGGTTAGTGTGACTTTGTAAATGGTCCAGGTCGGACCGAAACGTCGTCGTAAGCTTCTTCTCTCTTTTATGTGCGGGTTATTTGTGTACCAGTAATGATGTACTTGGAAAAGAGCACAACGAGATTATCTATTGTAGAGCATATATCTATTTTCATTTAGATTAAGGACTAGTAAGGGCTATCGTTTATTACACTGGACAACAATAAACCTGTTGCTTCTATAAATTAAATCATTGTAGGTTGTAATTACCACGCTGAAGACGAATCTGAAGACAGAATTAACCCTGTTACGTAAGTACTGGCAACACCTTACACTGTGTTCTGCTATATAAACAAAACAACACAATTATTAAAGCTAAAATTTGTGTTGAGTTAGTTACTCTCTACTTTACATTGTTTTAAAGCCTCTGAGGTAGCTGCTAAAACTATTGTTTAAAGCACATTAGAATGTTTAGTAACGACCGTTGTTCAGAGCATTCAGGTGGTTACTAACGACCGTTGTTCAGAGCATTCAGGTGGTTACTAACGACCGTTGTTCAGAGCATTCAGGTGGTTACTAACGACCGTTGTTCAGAGCATTCAGGTGGTTACTAACGACCGTTGTTCAGAGCATTCAGGTGGTTACTAACGACCGTTGTTCAGAGCATTCAGGTGGTTACTAACGACCGTTGTTCAGAGCATTCAAGTGGTTACTAACGACCCACTTAGAGGTACTTCTCTTTTTACCCTAAATGGAGAGACCGAGATTTTTTTTTCATTTAATTTGGCTAGAATATTTATCCTTAGGTCTCTGACCATTGTGACAAGTACATACAGTCATCCTGTTATGAGGAACATACATGCATTATCATCCTTGTGTAGTAAGTACATATTGGTCACAATAACCTTTTTATGTGATAAGTAAGTTCACAGCTGACCTTGTATGTGGCAGGTACTGCATATATACATTCAACCCTGCATGTGCTCTTTACAAACACAATCATCCTTAAATGTTCTTATATACACAATCATCCTTAAATGTTCTTATATACACAATCATCCTTAATTAATTGCTCTTACACAAACATCCTTAAACACATCTTTTGTCTCTAATTTTGGTCTTCATTATTCGTCAACATCATAGACGTCAGTCAGGTTTCAAAATAAGTTTTACAAACAATGATTCAGGTCCTCCAGGTAACCTCCAGGTAAGGTCTTGGATAGATCCTGGTTTTCAATATTATCTGATGAAGACGCACGTAGACTTATACATAAATAATCCGCACATGGGAGGAGCTAACGACGACTTTCGGTCCGACTTGGACCATATACTAAGTCACACTTTGTATTGTTCCAGTCACGGTATTGCGCCTTTTTGTTCATTACGAATACTTACGAGTATAGAGATGATGTGTCGTGTCCTCACGTCGCCCATGACACAAAGATGTACTACGTACGTGCGTCGTACATCGCACACTTTATTGTACATTCACGATCAAAAAAAAAAAAATAAAGAATAAAGGCTTATTAGTGCCTTAATTGTCGTCAGTATATTCCGTCATGCGGCGGGACAGAAATGTCTTGAGAAGACTTCCTTCGCTGTGTGATAATTCTTCTCTTAGGATTTGCTTTCATTTCTCCTGCCCCCCTCCCTTTCATCCACCTCGTTTCCTTTCTTTTTTTCATCCTTTCTCTTTCTCTTATTTTCTCATTTTCTTCTTTCATTTCGCCCCCTCTTCCCTTTCATCCCATATTTTTCTTAACATCTATGCTCTCCTCTTTATATTCTTTATATCCACTTCTTTGTGTCCATATTCTCTGTTTATTCTGCTCTAGTGTCTTTGCCTCAGACACCTAGATTACACATGATAGTCCTCAATCTAGATGAAAGTACGTGGAGTAGATGGATTAGATATCCTCGGCTATCTACTCCATGTACTCATAGCAACTCGGAGCCTCATAGGAGCCCCGAGTTGGTACTCCTGTAGCTGTAACCGTATTGTTTGTGTATTATATCTGTAGTAAACGATAACTCGGGGCCTCCTACGAGTGAAATATCTTGTGCTACTGATGGTCTGCAATACTGCAAGGCGGTGAATAAGACACATCAGCAACACAGATAAAAACTATGCAAGTGGTGATTACTTGTCTTACTCGTCAGAGAGCCTTGGTGTACACGCTAAGGTAATTCGGTAATTCTCTCTCTCTCTCTCTCTCTCTCTCTCTCTCTCTCTCTCTCTCTCTCTCTCTCTCTCTCTCTCTCTCTCTCTCTCTCTCTCTCTCTCTCTCTCTCTCTCTCTCTCTCTCTCTCTCTCTCTCTCTCTCTCTCTCTCTCTCTCTCTCTCTCTCTCTCTCTCTCTTTCTCTCTCTCTCTCTTCCTAGGGGAGACAACAAAGCATTAAGATAAGCATCATGACCTACCCTCCCTCACCACCTCCCGTAACACCTGTAGTATTATGGCGACCCTCACAACACTGACCCCACCGCCAGGTGCACCTTTCTGACCTCCCTCGACCTGACCTTCATCGCCTTGACCTCTTTCGACCCCCCAAAAACAGGTATAAGGTCACATTCTCACTGCTCTCTTCCTTTTTGGAGATTATGCAGGCTTAGACATTCCGTGGGGGGGGGGTAAAAATCTTACCTTTGATATACCTTTGAAGAGTTTCGAGAGTTTCTCTACTCTCTGAGCCCGGCCATGAGCCAGGCTCGTCTGTACACGCTTTCTCAATGTTAGGAAAATTATCGATATTTCTCTTTTTAATCGTCTTTTTTGGGGTATATTTCAGGCGCTGTATGACCCCTTACGGTTTTGGCGCTTTCCCCTCGAATAATAGTCAGGATAATTTAATTGTTCTCTCTCTCTCTCTTTCTCTTAGTTTTTTTTTTGTTTGTTTTTCATGTGTTCGGTAACCGCTAATTAACTCTTACTGTTTATATGTGTTTACAATAATCTCTTGTTTTACAAGGTTATGGGTAAGAGTACCTAACTTTATTTACAAGCTAAGAGCTATCAGCTCATTTGAAATCTCTCTCTCTCTCTCTCTCTCTAATCCCCTCTTACCCTCCAGCCACAAACTTGTTTATCTCTCCCTCCATTATCCACGTCTTAGGACACCAGACACCTGCTTGTCTGTCTGACCATCTCTCTCTGACTATGCTTGATAATGTCTAAGTTTCCTGAGTGTCCTGCTGAATGTGTCCTCCTGAGGGTGTCTTCCTGAGAATGCCCTCTTGAGGGTGTCCTGTGGTGTTTTGAGGTGGCTTTTCTAAGGTTATTCTGAGTGTGTCCTTCTGAAGGTATCCTCCTAAGGGGAGGTCCTGCTGAGTGTGCCCTCCTGAAAGTGTACTGCTGAGTGTCCTCCTGAGGTAGTATCCTGAGGGTGCCCTGCAAAAGTGTGTCATCCTGAGGGTGCCCTGAGGGTGCTCTGCAGAAGTGTGTCATCCTGAGGGTGCCCTGAGGGTGCTCTGCAGACGTGTGTCATCCTGAGGGTGCCCTGCAGAAGTGCCCTCCTCAGGGTATCCTTCAAAGTGTGTCTTCCTGAAGATGTTTTCCTAAGGGTGTTCCCAGAGTGTTCTGAGTAGCTCTTGTGTCTAAAGAGCCTTACTTCTACCTTTCATTAAATCGAACGTGATTGCCTTTAGAAAACGTCTAAATTATTTATTGTTTAATTAAAGTTTAAGCATTTTTTTATTTTGTAGCTAAAATTTATTATTCAAAGGTATCTATATATTTTTTAAATTCTGTCTTAATATAAGAAGCATTTTTCAATGTACTGTGATATTTTATGATGTTCTGATGGTAATGTGTGTGAGTTTAAGAGAAATAATGGCGGTGGTGTGTGTGTGTGTGTGTGTGTGTGTCTGTATTGTGACACCGATGTGGACACAGGGAGGTCTGTGTGTATTGTGACACCGATGTGGACACAGGGAGGTCTGTTTGTGTTGTGACACCGATGTGGACACACTGAATTCTGTGTCTAAACTCACTACTCTGTGAGGTGGCTGAGTACTAGGAGTAATTTCCGTAAATGCTGAAGCTAACCAGAGATAGAATTCAGGAGCCTCAACGACAACGGAAAAGATTATGAACTGTAAAGTGTCTCAATTTTTATATGCTTTCAAGGAACTAAGGAAGAACTTGATTTGTATGAACTGTGAAGTAAATTGTGTGTTAAGAAATAGTTGTACCACTTTTAGATAGAAATTGTAACCAATATTGCAATTAAGTTCTTTTTACGTTTAAGGATTTTTCAAAGTAAAGAGTTAGGGATAAAAATAAATTAATAGTTTAGGAAAGTTGTAGATTCTCTAAACCCAGTCTTTTTTATGTTTAAAAGGAGGAAAACGTCGTGTGTGATGTTTGGTGTCATCCTATCCAGTGGAATTTGGAACATAGGTGACACGATGCTTCCTTGGTTGTCGTAGATCAAGAGAATTACGTAGCGTAGAGTATGAGAGAGAAGGCTCAGTCACAAAGCAGGCTGGAAGTAAATAGTTTTGTGAAACCTATTTCAGAGGGTGAAGCCCCTTCTGAAACCAGTGCTGAAGAACTTTGTGAGGGTGATATAAGAACTGTAGTGGACGAACTGCAAGTGTAATTTACCAGTATAAATTTGCATTTCCTCAATTTTCATAGTTAATAAATTATTTAGTGCATATCAGTGTCCCTGAATGGTATCCACCTTGAATATAAAGTGCTTGATTCAAATTGTTTAACAGAGTTGCTTGATAGAATGTACTAAGAGTATTTGAGAGCTGTTCGGAAGTCAGTCATGGGCGATGAAGTGAATTTGTTAATAAGTGCATATAAGGGTTTTGAAGAGAGATCTTGCACCTTCACCCCTTCCTTTTTGCAGTATGTTGGATCATGTTTAAGCACAGTGTGATCCTGGTGGGGTCGTGTTGAAGCACAGTGTGATCCTGGTGGGGTCGTGTTGAAGCACAGTGTGATCCTGGTGGGGTCGTGTTGAAGCACAGTGTGATCCTGGTGGGGTCGTGTTGAAGCGCAGTGTGATCCTGGTGGGGTCGTGTTGAAGCGCAGTGTGATCCTGGTGGGGTCGTGTTGAAGCGCAGTGTGATCCTGGTGGGGTCGTGTTGAAGCACAGTGTGATCCTGGTGGGGTCGTGTTGAAGCACAGTGTGATCCTGGTGGGGTCGTGTTGAAGCGCAGTGTGATCCTGGTGGGGTCGTGTTGAAGCGCAGTGTGATCCTGGTGGGGTCGTGTTGAAGCGCAGTGTGATCCTGGTGGGGTCGTGTTGAAGCACAGTGTGATCCTGGTGGGGTCGTGTTGAAGCACAGTGTGATCCTGGTGGGGTCGTGTTGAAGCACAGTGTGATCCTGGTGGGGTCGTGTTGAAGCGCAGTGTGATCCTGGTGGGGTCGTGTTGAAGCACAGTGTGATCCTGGTGGGGTCGTGTTGAAGCGCAGTGTGATCCTGGTGGGGTCGTGTTGAAGCGCAGTGTGATCCTGGTGGGGTCGTGTTGAAGCACAGTGTGATCCTGGTGGGGTCGTGTTGAAGCACAGTGTGATCCTGGTGGGGTCGTGTTGAAGCACAGTGTGATCCTGGTGGGGTCGTGTTGAAGCGCAGTGTGATCCTGGTGGGGTCGTGTTGAAGCGCAGTGTGATCCTGGTGGGGTCGTGTTGAAGCGCAGTGTGATCCTGGTGGGGTCGTGTTGAAGCGCAGTGTGATCCTGGTGGGGTCGTGTTGAAGCGCAGTGTGATCCTGGTGGGGTCGTGTTGAAGCAGTGTGATCCTGGTGGGGTCGTGTTGAAGCACAGTGTGATCCTGGTGGGGTCGTGTTGAAGCACAGTGTGATCCTGGTGGGGTCGTGTTGAAGCACAGTGTGATCCTGGTGGGGTCGTGTTGAAGAGCAGTGTGATCCTGGTGGGGTCGTGTTGAAGCAGTGTGATCCTGGTGGGGTCGTGTTGAAGAGCAGTGTGATCCTGGTGGGGTCGTGTTGAAGCAGTGTGATCCTGGTGGGGTCGTGTTGAAGCACAGTGTGATCCTGGTGGGGTTGTGTTGAAGCACAGTGTGATCCTGGTGGGGTCGTGTTGAAGCACAGTGTGATCCTGGTGGGGTCGTGTTGAAGCACAGTGTGATCCTGGTGGGGTCGTGTTGAAGAGCAGTGTGATCCTGGTGGGGTCGTGTTGAAGCAGTGTGATCCTGGTGGGGTCGTGTTGAAGAGCAGTGTGATCCTGGTGGGGTCGTGTTGAAGCAGTGTGATCCTGGTGGGGTCGTGTTGAAGCACAGTGTGATCCTGGTGGGGTCGTGTTGAAGCACAGTGTGATCCTGGTGGGGTCGTGTTGAAGCAGTGTGATCCTGGTGGGGTCGTGTTGAAGCACAGTGTGATCCTGGTGGGGTTGTGTTGAAGCACAGTGTGATCCTGGTGGGGTCATGTTGAAGCACAGTGTGATCCTTGTGGGGTCATGTTGAAGCACAGTGTGATCCTGGTGGGGTCGTGTTGAAGCACAGTGTGATCCTGGTGGGGTCGTGTTGAAGCACAGTGTGATCCTGGTGGGGTCGTGTTGAAGCAGTGTGATCCTGGTGGGGTCGTGTTGAAGCAGTGTGATCCTGGTGGGGTCGTGTTGAAGCAGTGTGATCCTGGTGGGGTCGTGTTGAAGCACAGTGTGATCCTGGTGGGGTCGTGTTGAAGTACAGTGTGATCCTGGTGGGGTCGTGTTGAAGCACAGTGTGATCCTGGTGGGGTCGTGTTGAAGCACAGTGTGATCCTGGTGGGGTCGTGTTGAAGAGCAGTGTGATCCTGGTGGGGTCGTGTTGAAGAGCAGTGTGATCCTGGTGGGGTCGTGTTGAAGAGCAGTGTGATCCTGGTGGGGTCGTGTTGAAGAGCAGTGTGATCCTGGTGGGGTCGTGTTGAAGAGTAGTGTGATCCTGGTGGGGTCGTGTTGAAGCACAGTGTGATCCTGGTGGGGTCGTGCTGAAGCACAGTGTGATCCTGGTGGGGTCGTGTTGAAGCGCAGTGTGATCCTGGTGGGGTCGTGTTGAAGCAGTGTGATCCTGGTGGGGTCGTGTTGAAGAGCAGTGTGATCCTGGTGGGGTCGTGTTGAAGCACAGTGTGATCCTGGTGGGGTCGTGCTGAAGCACAGTGTGATCCTGGTGGGGTCGTGTTGAAGCACAGTGTGATCCTGGTGGGGTCGTGTTGAAGCACAGTGTGATCCTGGTGGGGTCGTGTTGAAGCACAGTGTGATCCTGGTGGGGTCGTGTTGAAGCACAGTGTGATCCTGGTGGGGTCGTGTTGAAGAGCAGTGTGATCCTGGTGGGGTCGTGTTGAAGCAGTGTGATCCTGGTGGGGTCGTGTTGAAGAGCAGTGTGATCCTGGTGGGGTCGTGTTGAAGCAGTGTGATCCTGGTGGGGTCGTGTTGAAGCACAGTGTGATCCTGGTGGGGTCGTGTTGAAGCACAGTGTGATCCTGGTGGGGTCGTGTTGAAGCAGTGTGATCCTGGTGGGGTCGTGTTGAAGCACAGTGTGATCCTGGTGGGGTCGTGTTGAAGAGCAGTGTGATCCTGGTGGGGTCGTGTTGAAGAGCAGTGTGATCCTGGTGGGGTCGTGTTGAAGAGCAGTGTGATCCTGGTGGGGTCGTGTTGAAGAGCAGTGTGATCCTGGTGGGGTCGTGTTGAAGAGTAGTGTGATCCTGGTGGGGTCGTGTTGAAGCACAGTGTGATCCTGGTGGGGTCGTGCTGAAGCACAGTGTGATCCTGGTGGGGTCGTGTTGAAGCGCAGTGTGATCCTGGTGGGGTCGTGTTGAAGCAGTGTGATCCTGGTGGGGTCGTGTTGAAGAGCAGTGTGATCCTGGTGGGGTCGTGTTGAAGCACAGTGTGATCCTGGTGGGGTCGTGCTGAAGCACAGTGTGATCCTGGTGGGGTCGTGTTGAAGCACAGTGTGATCCTGGTGGGGTCGTGTTGAAGCACAGTGTGATCCTGGTGGGGTCGTGTTGAAGCACAGTGTGATCCTGGTGGGGT
>NC_091301.1:1632414-1699914 GCF_038502225.1 Cherax quadricarinatus
CTTAAATCATTCAGGCGACACACTTGGCATATTATCCTTGGCAGGGTCATTCAACTCTTGTAATTTATCCTTATGGATAGAGACATTTGGCGTTTTATCCACCAAAAAACTTGCACCGAGGAAAGAAACGCTATGGTGACTTTTCGGTCCATCCTGAAGAGCTCCAGGAGGGACCGAAACGTCGCTATAACAAACCACGGCTCGGGCGGGGTTAAACTCCAAGCCAGTGCGTAAGCCACTGGGCCAGCTGGCTACAACAAGATTCATCCAGCTGGGTATATTTAAACCCCACCCCTACTGTGGTTTGGTTGCA
Organism: Cherax quadricarinatus; assembly: GCF_038502225.1. Taxonomy (NCBI): domain Eukaryota; kingdom Metazoa; phylum Arthropoda; class Malacostraca; order Decapoda; family Parastacidae; genus Cherax; species Cherax quadricarinatus. The sequence continues at coordinate 1,632,728 of NC_091301.1, forward strand.
GTAGTGTCATTACGATTTCGTAAGCCGTCATTAGATTCCTCTCTTAGCTGCCAGATTTTGGTGACTTGTTAAAGCCACGATGATGTAACTTTACGTATATTCTCTGTGACGTCTTAGCCTTGGGTCGCCCACCTCTCGATTCTTCTCTTCAGTTTTCTTACCTTGATGTGTTTAATGTTGTCAGGTTATAACCTGGCATTACTCATAACTTAATAAATGGAATATTGCTCAACTAACTCGCTAAAGAGATATGAGTTTAGACGACGTTCGGTCTGTCATATTCCACTATCGAGCCACCAGGGTGTTTATCATCATGTGTTGATTTGCTGTAATGCGTTTACCGAGAAATATGTAGGTAATGTTTTAATTACTCAGTTCATTGAGTAAATTTTGAGGTTCCTTCTTGGACTGCCTTCTTGACGTTGAGTTGACTTCCTCTTTGCTCCCCTTTACGTCGAGTTGACAAAGTCTCAAGCTGCGAAGTATTTACTAAGGCTCCCACTGTTATTCTTGTTGTTTCACCCACCTCTCCACTGCTCTGCGACTCATCCTAGTATTCCATTGTCACCAGCTGTGTCCCCATGATGGTCACAGTTACTGCCTCTGATACAACCAAGTCAAAGGAGTGATGAGTTTAAAATCATCCTATTGTAAGCTCAGTGGCTGAATGGTCACAGTGTTGGGACTGGTATACATTTGGACCACGGTTTAAGGCCCCGTCTATTCTTCCGTTGAGTCACTGATAGCAGTAATGAAGGAGGTGGTATTGATATAAACAAGCCAAAAGATGTAACACCATGCGTAACTCCTTCCTTCAAACAACTGGCATTACCAGCATCAGTATCAGTGTGGATTCTTTTCTTAGCTATTGATATTCACTGAAATGCAATCCAGTGAGTGTGAATTACCATGTGTGATCTCTGAATATAGTAAGAGTGTATCACAAATAACAGTAAAATAGGATTATTGAGGCAGTAGGCTTGTAGGCAGGTGTGAATTATTGTCTGTAGTCTCTGAAGATACTAAGAGTTTGTCATTGTGATAAAATAGGCTTCTTGAGGCAGTAGGCTGGTAGGCAGTAATCATATACAGATACTACCATCCTGCCACTTGAATGTGAAACGGAAGCTTCCTTTTATCCTCGTGAACAGTGCAAAATGGCAGGTAAATCTTGCAAGTTTCTATTTCCATTTAGTATACTTTTGGTTTCCAGATTATTTCTTGTGAATTCAAAGATATGTAATGTTTCCTGTTCAATTATGATTGGGAAATGGGGTTGGAGTTATTGCCTTGCAGCCGCGAGTGTCGTAGAGTGTAACTAAATTACCGGGAACGACAGCCTAGTTACCCCTTTACGACGAAGTTCACTCCTGAGACAAGTAGAGAAATTTAGAACCTGGGTTGGCGAAATGTGAGAGAAATACACCTGTGTGTGTGTGTGTACTCACCTATTTGTGGTTGCAGGGGTCGAGTCACAGCTCCTGGCCCCGTGTGTGTGTGTGTGTACTCACCTAGTTGTACTCACCTAGTTGAGGTTGCGGGGGTCGAGTCCGAGCTCCTGGCCCCGCCTCTTCACTGATCGCTACTAGGTCACTCTCCCTGAGCCGTGAGCTTTATCATACCTCTGCTTAAAGCTATGTATGGATCCTGCCTCCACTACATCGCTTCCCAAACTATTCCACTTACTGACTACTCTGTGGCTGAAGAAATACTTCCTAACATCCCTGTGATTCATCTGTCTTCAGCTTCCAACTGTGTCCCCTTGTTACTGTGTCCAGTCTCTGGAACATCCTGTCTTTGTCCACCTTGTCAATTCCTCTCAGTATTTTGTATGTCGTTATCATGTCCCCCCTATCTCTCCTGTCCTCCAGTGTCGTCAGGTTGATTTCCCTTAACCTCTCCTCGTAGGACATACCTACGTGTGTGTGTGTGTGTGTGTGTGTGTGTGTGTGTGTGTGTGTGTGTGTGTGTGTGTGTGTGTGTGTGTGTGTGTGTATCCTGTCTATCTTGTTTAGAAATAATGCGCAGTATTTTCATTAATAAGATCTTGTTTTGAAGGGGAAAGAAACTATTAAAAAAATAAATTGTTATCGTTTATTATTATTATTATTATTATCGTTCTTCTATTTATTATTATTATTATTATTATTATTACCACAAACGCAAAATGCACTTGAGAGAACAATGGTAGTATCAGTAATTACCAGAGGACTTACCAACCATACCCCCGGCCGGGATTGAACCCGCGGTCATAGAGTCTCAAAACTCCAGCCCGTCGCGTTAGCCACTAGACCAGCTAGCCACAATAAGATTCATCCAACTAGGTATATTTCTACACCATAGGAAAGTTAGCACAGGCACCTCTGTGACCACAAATGCAAGTTTTTACAGACGAATCTCCAGCTAGCGTGGCCGTGACTTACCAATAATCCCGGAAGGTAGGTTAGCTCCAGTTCCTGGTTACGGTGACAGGGAATGCTAGTTTTTCCCCTCGTGGTGGGAAGCAATCCAGTCCCTTGGATGAACAGCCCATCGCCAGCCGTGAAGTGCAGGTGACCTCGTCGTGAGACTGGGATTGTATCCTGAGGAGACTCAGCTGAGTCAGCTTCCAGGAAGTGTTACTAAGATTAAAATGCGACGTTGGAGCTGAGTAACGGGTGCTGATGGAGAGGATGTTGTGACGCTTGAGCTAGACGCCAGGATGTGGCTCCTCTGGCTCCACTCTGTCCACTCACCTAGGTGTGTGTTAGTTACCATTTTGTCCTAGGCACATGTCGATTAGATACTAGGCCTGTTGTATATGCGTGTATATAAACATAAAGCCTTGCCTCAGCAAGGCGACCAAAATTATTTTCCTTCTCTGAAGCACCACAATGCTAATCAACTCTGATCCTTCAAGAGCATCAGCTGGAAATACAAGTAGCATTACGAGTAAAATATTTCCGTGAAAGTATATGAAAAATTTGTGGATAAAACAGAATTCTTGACAGAAATTATCCAGTGCTTCACAGTTTTCAAGATAAATTTAAAGAAATAAAGAGAAAAGTGAGCAAGGAGGCCCGGCAGGAAACCTACGTTATTGCATAACCAAGAAAACTTTAAATAAGGCTTTTACAAGTTACATCACCGGCTAGTTAAGTATTATTATTATTATTCACAGACGAGCGCTCAAACCGTAGGGAACATGCAGCGTCCGAGAGAATTGAAGGCAATGAGGTCTCGAGCTACAGAAGGGAAGGTCAGGTCCTATTCCTTAAATCAGGAGACTCTCACCGGCGTTAAGCCAAAGACGAGAGTGAAGGCGAGTCACATACTACACAATCAAGAACGTTTTTGTTGTTGTTGTTGTTGTTGTTGTTATCGTTGACTATTACAACTCAGGAGTCCCAAAGGCCTGTTATCTTGGGTGTAAAGGGAGCAAAATAAACACAGCAGAAAAACTTTTGACTTGTATTATCCTTCACCAATTTAGAACAGAAGTATGTACACTATATACAACAATAGGTATTAGTGCACTCAACGGTAAGCAAGGCAGAATAGAAGCCACTAGAGAGCAGACCGTGCTTCAACCAGCTCTAGAATGGGAATGACAGGCGAGTGGTACCCACAACACCTCTGTGATTGCCAAAACCATCTTCTCTTTGGCTGGAACCTGGGTACTGATTGAACGACGGGGCGCCATCATCAACCCTTAGTACCTGGTTCGCTGGTTGGGGGAGATAGCCTTTCAATGAGGGTGTGTACATGCGCCGGATAAAGGTTACATACTATGGAGATACCTCACTGATATAATACACTAACAGTTCCCATTTTACTGTAAAATTTTACTTACATCGTTGGCACTTAAAAATAATGAAAATCGAGGAGGAAAGAGAAATCGTGATTACTAGTTTTGTGAAATGTCTGATTTATAGAAATATGGAAATTAGAAGTAAAGTCGTACGTTCGTGTTAAAAAGTTTGTTGGCAAACTTTTTAACACGAACGTACGACTTTCACCAATATTTGATACAAAGACATCAGTCGCTGCAAAACTGTGGGGTCTTATTGACAACGAGAGTGTTGCCAAACTACACCATCTTGATAATGGTTGTTTAATACCACTAAGCACAGCTTATTGCCCCTCTGTGTTATCAGGCCAAGGAAAGTTATCTGTAGTAGGAAACACAAATTAATAAACTGAAGGTATTTTTTCATGCTGGTAAAGAACCAGATTGTTTAACTGGAATAATCACCTGATAAACAGGTCCACGAGGGAAAGATTATATTACTCCAGCTGGTCTATATGTCAGTGAGGTAATCTGCCTAAGAAGAATTTAATATAATAGTCACAAGGACTCAGTAAATCTGTAGAGACGGTGAAAAGAAGTCATACATAAGTCACACAGTTCCTGAGGAATGAGAGGTAAACACATGTCTTTAATCGTGATTCGATAAAAGCCATTCACGTCATCAGGTAGACAGTGCTCAAAATCGCTAAAAAGGTGGTTAAATTTATTTTGGAATAAGAGTATAGAAGAAAGGCCGAAATATGTGCAGTAATAATACGGGATACAAAGCCTTCCTTCCGCTGTTTCCATGCTGGCAAACGGGAAATCGTAGCCCATGCCAGTACAGTGAGGTATTCCAGGTGTATGTTCTGACACCATCATGGCACCGAGAGCAATAACGTGCCTTCCTCTCTAATACTCAGTCAACCTGTGAAATAAAGAGATATATGATATATCTAAAACAAAAAATCTTCTGAAGTTAGGGTTATCGGCCCATACAAAATAAAACTGCTAAGAGTCTGGATAAATGATCGCAGCTAGACAAAATTGAAGTAAAGAGGGGAATGTCTGAAACAGAAACTACGTTGGCCGAGATTGAAAGCTTCCCCGCTGGTTTGATATTTGATGCCTTTGAGGGGCAGAGATAGGTAGCTCCCGAGACGTAAGAGGCTGACGGGGGTGCAGAAGAGGATACACGGGTGCTTGTGGCTTGGTTGATAGCGTCCTCAGTTCATCCACTGAGAGTCCGGGATCTATCCAAAGGCACAAGTGAAACATTGGGAATGTTTTCTTACACCTGTTGACCCTCTTCACATAACAGTAAGTAGGTACCTGGGAGTTAGCCGACTCTTCTGGTTATCATCCTGGGAGATGAGATTAATATAGGCTGCCTGAAAGGCTTTACGTAACCACTAAGTCTGTATCGGCTGTATCGTGTAGTTTGTAGAAATAAAGATTATTATTATTATTATTATTATTATTATTATTATTCTCATGGTTGGATACGGAGAGATTGTTTGGTATAAGAATGGAGGTTAGGAATTGTGGATGGAAGCTATAAGCGCTAAAAAAAATCACACGGATGTTAGGAATTGCTTTTTCAGCCTTAAGTTGATAAAATAAGTGGAATGAACCGGATGGTGTAGTCGAAGGAAATTCTAAATACAGTTTCTAGAGTAAATGTGAAAAGGAAAAGAGGCGAAAATCTATGAAAAATGGGATTCGAAAAAAAAATGTGTGTTAGGATATCAGTGTTGAGTCTGACATCAGACAGTTACTAGTAAAATGAGAATAGCTTGAACCACCCACACCCACAACTCGGTTCGACCCCCGCACCCACAACTGGGTAGGACAGATTAGCTTATGTCTCTACGTAATACAGCAACGTTGTCTGTGACGTCATACGTAAAGGTCTCCTTGTACAGTAAATACAGTGGCATAATATACCGATAACATGTGAAGACATTTCGCCCACCAAGGAATATTTGTGTGTGTGTGTGTGTTTGTGTGTGTGTGTGTGTGTGTGTGTGTGTGTGTGTGTGTGTGTGTGTGTGTGTGTGTGTGTGTGTGTGTGTGTGTGTGTGTGTGTGTGTGTGTGTATCTTTACGTTTCCCGGTTCAGCTGGAAATGAAAGAAACGGGAGCAAACTGAACATATCCCTTAGAAAACGTTTCGGTCCCCCGGGGGGAGGGCCTTTGTTTACTTCCCATCAAGGCCATGATCAGGGCCGAAATGTTTATTTTTTTTTACCCCTAATTCATGCCTTACCAGTTGTTTGCCCACGTGTCTTTGTCTTTTTCTTTCAAACGACGCACTATTCCGTTTTATCAAATACCATTATCAGCAACACATACTTATTTAGGTCGGAGAGATAAAACCACAAAGAATATCACCGGAGGTTCAGATGCTCACCACCTGATAACACGCAGGATGTGATGAACTGGAAGCTTAAAGAACAGAAGAACATTACGCAATGTTATTTTGGGTTGCGGTAGAGCTTTGTAAAATGCTTGTAAATATGATGATGATGATGATAATAATAATTATTATTATTATTATATGAACCTTGAACCACAGGATGGGTCTGCATAATTGCCTCTTGGTAATTACTAAGTGAGTTTTTTGGGAGTTGAGCTCCGGTTCTTGATCCTATCTCTTGCCTTAGTAGCAACTAACGGTAATAGGCTTGCCTAGTCCGTTTCTGAACCGCTGCCGGTTTTACGTTGTAGAGTTTCACTCTATGTTGGAGTAGGTGAGGAGGCTCCCCGCCGGTGCTGCACACTCGGAATATTTCATACGCGTGAAGGAAGGTGCATTTTGAGTGCGTCAAAACGCATGTTCATCTGACATCTTGCACTGTGTACGCTGTTTATTTTGGCTACACTGTGAATACAGACGTATGTATATACACCATGGGGTGTATATCTCTCATTATATGTATATATGGTAACAATTCAGTGTCATCTCTTCTTCAGGGACCGCTGGTAAGCAGGTTACACACAAATCACAGAACCCATGGCAAAGAATACTACAGCACACAAATCAGAGTGTTAACCACTGGACTAAGTGGCTGTTATAAAATTCACCCAGCTAGATATATTTCTATACACCATTACCTAGAGTTTACCTAGAGTCGCTTCCGGAGGTCACTGCCCCTGCGGAAGGTTAGCATGCCAACCCCTCCCCCCCCCCTTTTCTTTTCCCTTCACCATAATTTGTGCAAAATCGTGTAATTACGATTGCGTGAGTCGGGTTACATGCAGATTGATCCTCGTGAAGTTGATAGGTTTCACACCTCGTTGTCCACTCTATTCTACATTAGGACTAAAGAAGCCACTCGTGTCGAAACGTCGCCCTAGTATGTATCGTGATCGGTGTATATGTGCGTCTGTTACACACATACATGTATGTTAAATAACCACAATGAAAAAATACTGAAATTCTCAACCTTTTAAGTCTTCTATTTTCCTATAATCTTCATTATTCTTTGATAATGTGAGAAATCACGAAAGCGATTGAAATTTCGCTATTTTTTTTTCACTGGTTATTTTTGCATATTGTGATATCACCTGTTTACTGTGATGTTATTGCATTCATACGTATGTATGTGTACCATACATACGTACGTTTGTGTACCATACATGTGAAGGATGTCAGCCATCCTTCCACTTCTACCCCCAGAGTGAAGGATGTGTCAGCCATCCTTCCACTTCCACTTGCCAGAGTGAAGGATGTGTCAGCCATCCTTCTACTTCCACTTGCCAGAGTGAAGGATGTGTCAGCCATCCTTCCACTTCCACTTGCCAGAGTGAAGGATGTGTCAGCCATCCTTCCACTTCTACCCCCAGAGTGAAGGATGTGTCAGCCATCCTTCCATTTCTACCCTCCAGAGTGAAGGATGTGTCAGCCATCCTTCCATTTCTACCCTCCAGAGTGAAGGATGTGTCAGCCATCCTTCCACTTCCACTTGCCAGTGTGAAGGATGTGTCAGCCATCCTTCCACTTCCACTTGCCAGTGTGAAGGATGTGTCAGCCATCCTTCCACTTCCACTTGCCAGTGTGAAGGATGTGTCAGCCATCCTTCCACTTCCACTTGCCAGTGTGAAGGATGTGTCAGGAGCAGCTGCTGGCGCTGACTGTATTGATTATCACTATGTTATTCATGAAATTTCTCTCGTATTGATCAGGTGTTTTTTTCCTGTAATTACTTTGTGTAATCCATATCCCAGATCAAATTTTCTTGTCGTACTGAGACAGGGACCAATTTTTGGTTGTTCCGTTAGGGGGACAGCAAAAATTATTAAGTGAAATTTGTTGTACCTACTTAATAAGTGATTTTTTTTTCTGGCGTTCACAATTGTGTGTTTGTGTTATTTACCATTTTGTCTTAGGTACTTGTCGATCAGACACTTGGCCTGTTGTGTGTGTGTGTGTGTGTTTGTGTGTTAAGATTCGCAGTTTGATCATTTTACGTGTAACCAGCCAGTTTGTATAGGAATCTAAAAAATAGAAGAACACTGCCGTAGGCTTGCTGGCTCTTGCTAACCGTATTACGATGTAAAAGCACTGATTCACTTGCCGCACCATTAACTTCTACAATGGCTTCACGCCACACGGGTTGACCCGGGGAGAGCAAGGATATCCCTGGAAAACACAGGAACAGATGAGAATGCTTGGAATCAGCGCTCATTCTTACCAGCAGCTAAGTTTCCAGTTGGTGGGACCTCTGGGTCACCTGTTTTACAGCGCACACTTCTGCTCTCCTCACCTGGCATAAGTTTGCGCTTCACGACTGCTCGTCACCTGCTCTCCTGCTAATATATACCTATGCCTATCACCTCTAGGGAAGTACCTTAACGTAGATGAGGAATTGAACCTGTCGTCCAGTTCCTTGAATAGTTTGAATTCATTCCTTTGAAACCGCTATAAGATTCGTCACATATAGCACTCACTGACATCTAATCTATTTTTCAACGTCCTCTGAAGACGCTTCAGGCAGAACTGAAAGGATAATCAACACTTAAAGAGCTCACCCACACAGTGAAACAGCATAGTGGAAGCCACTGATAAAAGAAGTTTTTGTTATTAACCTACTATCGGCCTTTTGTGAATCTATTTGCTCTTGCGCTAACGTCCGCAGGATGGATACAGGATGCACACTAAACTAGCTGCTTAGAAGGCAAATTCTAAATCTAATCAACTATAATAATAAAGACTCGATGTTATGAAGACTAGGAATATGCTTTTCATTTCATATCATTAAAAAGTTGCTGAAATCCATTCCGTTTAGTTATTAAAATCTGTCGACCTAAAATCTAAGCTCAAAAAACCTCTTCCCAAAAACGAAGCAGCATTATGGCAGCCACAGTAAAAATCTGAATTTTTGTCCCTTCCCAAATTTTGTATTTTTTTCAAATTTAATAGTTGAATTTTACATTTTGTCTGATTAAAAAATTGTTGAAATTCATTTTGTACAAGTTATTTAAATTAATTTAGTGGTGTTAATCCAATAAACACTGAGTATACACTCAGTGGCCACTTTATTAGACACACCTGCTCGTAAATGCAAATATATAATCAGCCAATCACGTAGTACCACATCAATGTTTAAAAACATCCAAACATAGTCTAGAGGTTCAGTTGTTGTTCAGAGGGAACATCGGAATGGGGAAGAAATGTGATCAAAGTGACTGACCATGGACTGGTTGTTGGTGCCAGACGAGGTGGTCTCAGTACCTCAGAAACCGCTGATCTCTGGAGTTTACAGAGAATAGTGTAAAAATTACAAAGCATCCAGTGAGTGGTAGTTTCGTGGGCGATAAACATCTTCCTAATGGATGTTTCGTGGGCTAAAACGTCTTCTTAATGGACCAGAATCTCTAAGGAATGTTTCTAGCATCTTGTTGAATCCCTGCCACGAAGAACTCAGGCCGTTCTGGAGGCGCAGAGGACCACTTCCTAATAAAGTGACCAATGAGCGTGTATAGGAATAATAGGCAGGTCCTTCGTATCGCCAGGTTTGGAAAACATTGTATTAGGTTCGCGATCAAGAAAGTTCAGGAAACACTGATCCGGCGTGAAGCATAACTAAGATGTGGTTTCGAAAATGGCCTTTCTTCACCTGTCTCCGGTATATAAGCCTCTTCGCCAGTGCATATACTGTACTAATATCAAGGCTAAAGGTCTGAACACAATTTTCTGTGTATTGAACTGAAAAAATCTCTTGCGAGCGAAACGTTTCCACAATAAAGTCACCCTAGTGTTGCACAAGTGTCTCATTCGTCAATAAGTGGAACTTTTTAATAAAGAAAATGATTTATTACCACCAGTTCATAAGAAATTCAAAAAGCACATTAGGAAACAAAATAAATGTTTGTAGATAACACTGTCAACAAATATTGTTACAGTAATATTGAATGAAGAGTATTTTCTTCAGTTGCCTAAATTTTCAGGGATTATGGTCAGGCAGGTAAGTATCTCATGCTGGACTAGAGTCTGGGGGTTGCGTGAGGACTTGCGTTACGTGGGTAGGTATTGGTGAGTGACTCTGTAGGCTGTATTGATACCTTGTGTCAGCACGAAATTTATTAATGTTGTGGCTGTTAGTGCTGTTTGTTATACTTCAGTTTCTGTCAGCTGTTAGTGCTGTTTGTCATACTTCAGTTTCTGTCAGCTGTTAGTGCTGTTTGTCATACTTCAGTTTCTGTCAGCTGTTAGTGCTGTTTGTCATACTTCAGTTTCTGTCAGCTGTTAGTGCTGTTTGTCATACTTCAGTTTCTGTCAGCTGTTAGTGCTGTTTGTCATACTTCAGTTTCTGTCAGCTGTTAGTGCTGTTTGTCATACTTCAGTTTCTGTCAGCTGTTAGTGCTGTTTGTCATACTTCAGTTTCTGTCAGCTGTTAGTGCTGTTTGTCATACTTCAGTTTCTGTCAGCTGTTAGTGCTGTGTGTTATACTTCAGTTTCTGTTGTAAGACTCGTTTCTATACTTTCCCGTTTTAATACTTTCATTGTAAATTTTTGAAGTGTGTTGTCATGGCATTGTAGGAATATGTCGCCGTGTTGCTTGGCCACTAATTTAAAAATCTTGCTCTGTGTGTGTGTGTTAATGCTTATTTGCATTATATTTTTCATTTTAAAGTCACTATTGACAATTTTTTAGAATGTAGTTGTATATTTTCGTTTATTGCTCGAGGGTCATTCAGGCTGCAAGTTACCTGTGCACTAACACCAAGAATACTTCGCAGTATATACAGTGAGATACACGCAAGTATATACAACGAGATACACGCAAGTATATACAACGAGATACACGCAAGTATATACAACGAGATACACGCAAGTGTCTATGTACATAACCTGTAAGTTCCATATAATTATGTATGCTAGACATTTCCCTAAGGCTTGAGGAAGTTATGGCCGTGTGTCTGATTTTTGGGATTAACAGCAGCATCACCAGACTCGCTGGCAGGACATTGTGACCTACTTAATTCGTCTCCTTTAATTACCGCTCTCGAAAGCAGAAGTGGAATTGTCCTCCTCTTAGTTCGATGGATCCTGATTGTTGCTTCCAGCTCCCTCAGGTACTGTATAAACCCTGCGGGTTTAGCGCTTCCCTCTTAATATAATAATAATAATAGCAATAATAATAATAATAATAATAATAATAATAATTAGTAATAATAATTATAATGACAATAATAATGCTCTGTTTGTTTTTATACTCGAGCCAGCAGCAGTCAGTATTCGTGCCTCTTAAACAATTCTTCTTTCGATTCGAAATGTATAGTCTCGTCTAGAATTTAAACGACGCAGTAACGCGTCTTATAAATAAAACAAAAACCATTTGAGGTTAAACTAGTCACGTGGAGAGAGTTATGAAAGATGCAAGTTTGTCCATTTGTGCATTTAACCATAGCAACAGTTCTGCCTCCCTCCGCTGGGACTTCGTGACAGCTGCTGTCTCCACTCGCATTTACTTGTTACTTAGGCTTCAAAACTGGCTTGTGGGTAGTATCTTTTTCTTGCTTTCGATATGTTTTTATATTTTTCTGTCGATATTTTATATATCTGATTCGTTTTATTGTTACCTGGAGGTTACCTGGAGGTTATTCCGGGGATCAACGCCCCCGCGGCCCGGTCCATGACCAGGCCTCCCGATGGATCAGGGCCTGATCAACTAGGCTGTTACTGCTGGCCGCACGCAGTCCAACGTACGAGCCACAGCCCGGCTGATCCGGCACTGACTTTAGGTATCTGTCCAGCTCTCTCTTGAAGGCAGCCAGGGGTTTATTGGCAATTCCCCTAATGCTTGATGGGAGGCTGTTGAACAGTTTTGGGCCCCGGACACTTATGGTGTTTTCTCTTAGTGTACCAATGACGCCCCTACTTTTTATTGGGGGCATTTTGCATCGCCTGCCCAGTCTTTTACTTTCGTAGGGAGTGATTTCTGTGTGCAGATTTGGGACCATTCCTTCCAATCTGCATTTAACTTTGAAGTGGATGTATTATTGAATATGATAATGGTATGCAATACCGACAAGTTGATAATTACGATACATATGTAACAGTTAGATATCTTGATTCCAAAATGTTTCTCCTACACAGTAGGTTTCTTCAGTCTAGTACAGAGGCAGCAGCAGCAGTAAAGATGTAAAGACGATGTAATCAGTCCCTCACCCTTGAAGATATAGTTTTGGAACAGTGTTCCAGACTATGGAGCAAAACTCTTCTCCAGGCTGAGGGACTGACCACCTCAAAGCCTACAGTGTAGGCGAAACGTTTCGGAATCAAGATACCTAACTGTTGCATATGTGTCTTACCGATTTATTTTTCACTGCTTACCGAAAAGTACTTGATAGCTCAACTCACTCAAAATATATGAACGTGAAATAGGACCCCCTCTTTTAGTTTAGAGTCGCTGCTCATTCAACGAATGTGTATTTTAGCGCCACTCTAACTCTGTACTTTACAGAAGAAAACTACTAACTCGAGGTAATCGAAGAAAGCCAAACAGTATGGATTATTTTCAATGGAATAATTAGGCCCTCTACCAGGATACACCCCACCACAGCCGCCTAGCTACTAAGAATCCATTTACTCCTAGGTGACAGGGGCAGCAAGTGTCTGGAGACTTTCTCATACGTCTCTCACCCCTCCGGGGATTACACCTAGATCATTTCGGATGTGAGAAGAACTCTCTCTTGCTAGCTTCAGAGGTGACTTTTCTCTTCAGATATACTGACGATTATTTTCTTTAAGTCATCAGTTATGTTAAGTGCCACTGTCAGCGGAGTGTGGAAAGCCCAGAAGGCAAAAAAAAAAAAAAAAAAAAAATCACGAGATCATAAATAGCCAGAATGTTGTCAGAGAAATGTTTACTTCGTCTTTCATATTTAATATCAGATGATTGCGAGTCATTTGCTTAAGTATAACAAGAGGTGCTCAGCTTGACTCTCACAGGAAGGTGGAGATGGTATTAAAGATGAGAGTTGAGGTATATACGAAGATGTGGAGTGGAGGTGAGGTAGGGGTCTCTTCAGCGATGGAGGTGATGATGAAAGTGAGGATGACTGTGAAGAAAGTGAGATTCATGGTGATGAAAGTAATGGTGATCATAAAAGTAAGCATAATGGGAATGATGACAGTGAGGAAGATAGTGATGATGGCGGTGGTGATGATACTGCTGGAGGTGATGGTGTTAGAGGTATTGATGGGGCTGGAGGCAGTGATGGTGTTGGAAACGCAAATATACTAATACTCTAGACAAAAATGTGTATACAATAGGTTACACTAGAGTAAGAATGGGTCTGTCACCCATTACCTTCGACAGAGTAATTACTAGTTAAATTAGGTATTCCACGTATCAGTCTCCACTTATATAGCCACTCAAAGCTTAATGATTCTCAAACTAAATATAATTAAGCTTAGAGTTTACTTTAATCCCTAGTTCAAGGATTAAATCATCATTGAGTATTGGTGAACACCTTATACGCAATTTTATTGATGCAAGTATTTTATAGAGCAAGTAACTAACCTCAGCTTACCAAGGATCAGTGAGCCTCGTCCACGTGTTAAGAGACCTTCTGGGTGACTATAATTTATGATAAAATAATCAGTGCTCCTGAAATGTGTTCCTTTAATCCAGGGTGACTTGTGTTGATGCTGAGTTTCCACTATAACAGCAACGTGTAGGTAAAAAAAAAGAGCCAGGAGCTTTGCATTGTGTGTGGGTGGGATGCGGTTCTGCCATGCTTCCCTTCATTAAAATTTTATGTATGTAATTGCAAGAGAAAATACAGGCACTTCAGCCAAGTACGTAACAGTAAAATATGTCACCTATGTATTTATTCATAGACAAAATGTTATCCTAATAAATAATTCAGAGATGATTATGAAAAGAGAATGTGGCACCACTTGCCCACCTAAGTCCGTGTTTGGTCAGGTGGCACGAAGTCTGGAAGACTGTTCGTGGAATAACCGTAGCGAGCGTCTGGTAGTTGTCTGTGACAAGCCTCGTGTCTGTGACAAACCTTGTGTCTGTGACAAGCCTCGTGTCTGTGACAAGCCTTGTGTCTGTGACAAGCCTCGTGTCTGTGACAAGCCTTGTGCCTGTGACAAGCCTTGTGTCTGTGAGAAGCCTGTTGTCTGTGACAAGCCTCGTGTCTGTGATAAACTTCGTGTCTGTGATAAACTTCGTGTCTGTGATAAACCTCGTGTCTGTGATAAACCTCGTGTCTGTGATAAACCTCGCGTCTGTGAAAAGCCTTGTGTCTGTGACAAGCCTTGTGTCTGTGAGAAGCCTAATGTCTGTGACAAGCCTTGTGTCTGTGACAAGCCTTGCGTCTGTGACAAGCTTTGTGTCTGTGAGAAGCCTAATGTCTGTGAGAAGCCTTGTGTCTGTGACAAGCTTTGTGTCTGTGAGAAGCCTAATGTCTGTGACAAGCCTTGTGTCTGTGAGAAGCCTTGTGTCTGTGAGAAGCCTAATGTCTGTGACAAGCCTTGTGTCTGTGACAAGACTTGTGTCTGTGACAAGCCTAATGTCTGTGACAAGCCTAATGTCTGTGAGAAGCCTAATGTCTGTGACAAGCCTTGTGTCTGTGACAAGCCTTGTGTCTGTGACAGGCCTTGTGTCTGTGAGAAGCCTAATGTCTGTGACAAGCCTTGTGTCTGTGACAAGACTTGTGTCTGTGACAAGCCTAATGTCTGTGACAAGCCTAATGTCTGTGAGAAGCCTAATGTCTGTGACAAGCCTTGTGTCTGTGACAAGCCTTGTGTCTGTGACAGGCCTTGTGTCTGTGAGAAGCCTAATGTCTGTGACAAGCCTAATGTCTGTGACAAGCCTCGGGTCTGTGACAAGCCTTGTGTCTGTGAGAAGCCTAATGTCTGTGACAAGCCTAATGTCTGTGACAAGTCTCGGGTCTGTGACAAGCCTTGTGTCTGTGAGAAGCCTTGTGTCTGTGAGAAGCCTAATGTCTGTGACAAGCCTAATGTCTGTGACAAGCCTAATGTCTGTGACAAGCCTCGGGTCTGTGACAAGCCTTGTGTCTGTGAGAAGCCTAATGTCTGTGACAAGCCTAATGTCTGTGACAAGCCTCGGGTCTGTGACAAGCCTTGTGTCTGTGAGAATCCTAATGTTAATAACATTCCTTATATTTGTGTAGTCCTGTGGGTCTTACTGATTAGGTAATTAAGGGAAATTATATATATTATATATCTTAGCTCTTTTTCCAAAAAATAAAGAGGTCTCGTGGTAATTATGCACTTCTCTATGACCACGCGTTTCTTCGCGTAACTGGGCGTTGTAAACGCGTGTCCACAAGAGTGTGTGCACGTAAGTGGACAACGAAAACGCGCGTGTGTACAGGAGTGCTTGCACGCCACGCTACACTGGGTCACCACCACAGCAGATCTGACCTGCAGTGAGTTTCTACAGCTCTTCTCCCGTGTGGAGCCCGGGCGTGGTGGCTTGTCACAACACAAGTGATGAATCCTCTGATTTATCACTCTACTGGACAGCAGACGCATCACAACGATGGGATATGCTTGTAGCATTAGCTCTCAGAGGTCAGTGACACGCTGCCCAGAACGCCATTGATAGTCCCACTCTACTACCACTGCCATTGACGGTACCACTGCCATTGATAGTACCACTCTACTACCACTGCCATTGATAGTACCACTGATAGTACATAAAAGTATGTTACCTGGAGGTTACCTGGAGGTTATTCCGGGGATCAACGCCCCCGCGGCCCGGTCCATGACCAGGCCTCCCGATGGATCAGGGCCTGATCAACTAGGCTGTTACTGCTGGCCGCACGCAGTCCAACGTACGAGCCACAGCCCGGCTGATCCGGCACTGACTTTAGGTATCTGTCCAGCTCTCTCTTGAAGGCAGCCAGGGGTTTATTGGCAATTCCCCTAATGCTTGATGGGAGGCTGTTGAACAGTTTTGGACACTTATGGTGTTTTCCCTTAGTGTACCAATGGCGCCCCTACTTTTTATTGGGGGCATTTTGCATCGCCTGCCCAGTCTTTTACTTTCGTAGGGAGTGATTTCTGTGTGCAGATTTGGGACCATTCCTTCCAGGATTTTCCAAGTGTAGATTATGATATATCTCTCCCTCCTGCGTTCCAACGAGTACAAGTCAAGTGCTTCCAAGCGTTCCCAGTAGTTAAGGTGCTTGACAGAACTTATACGTGCAGTAAAGGATCTCTGTACACTCTCTAGATCTGCGATTTCACCTGCTTTGAATGGAGATGTTAATGTACAGCAGTATTCCAGCCTAGAGAGAACAAGTGATTTGAAAAGGATCATCATTGGCTTGGCATCTCTCGTTTTGAAAGTTCTCATTATCCATCCTATCATTTTCTTTGCACGTGCGATCGTGGCACTGTTGTGATCCTTGAAAGTGAGATCCTCAGACATTACTACTCCCAGGTCCCTTACATTATTTTTCCGCTCTATTGTATGGCTGGAGTCAGTAGTATACTCTGTTCTAGTTATTATCTCCTGCAGTTTTCCATAACGGAGTAGTTGGAATTTGTCCTCATTGAACATCATATTGTTTACCGTTGCCCACTGGAAAACTTTGTTTATATCTTTTTGGAGGTTAACCACGTCCTCAGCAGATGACAGCCTCGTGCAGATTCTAGTATCATCCGCAAAGGATGATACGGTGCTGTGGTGTGTGAAGGCTTACTCAGCCCTGTAACAACTTCAGTCAGTATTACCAAGGCTGGCTGGCTCCTCAGGAAAATTAATGAATAGAAAAAGAAATAATAACAGACAATGATAAACACTTTATTATTTAGAAATGGAAAATGTAAAACAAAACATGAATGGGTATCCTAATTGAAAGAAAAATGAAAAATGAAATGAAAAAAATTACACTTGAACTCAACGCTAATATAGGTATATCGTGGTAATGGGGTGTCAGGTGTTGGTGACACTGAGTGTTGTTGAAATCGTAGCCGTTGCTGATGTGGGGGGGGGGTAGCAGGTGTTGGTGACCACCACTGGCTCGTTCTTCACAGAGTATACCCGTGTGTAATTACTTCAGATGACAGGAAACAGGTTCGTTACCACTGCTATGATGAGGGGTTAGGTCCTGTGTTGGCTTACATAACAGGTAAGTAGACTAAACATGGGACGTCTCAGGACGTTAGTCCGTCTCCTTCTATTCTTCTCGTTGGTTGGCAGGTGACCCTCTCTGTCATTCCAAACTGTAAAGAGAGACAGATTACTCACTGCTTAAGAAATCACTCTCCATGATAAGTACAATACCTAAAAGATGTGGTGATTATTAAAACATTTAACAGATAAAGACTGAAAGGACTAAGTTAATTATTGGTCAAAAGTGAAGCTTTCAACCAATAAGTCCACTAAAATATGATCAGGCATGTACTTACAGAAGTGTTGGGAGCTGTGAGTCGAGTGATTTACTGTTTGACCGGAGCCCCACACGTCACCTTTCGGGGGGGGGGAAGAGGGAGGGGAAGGGATTGTGGGAGCTAGACTGACCCTACCTTAACAAGCAGCCGGCAATCAAACTATCACTTTCGGGGAGGGGGAAAAAGGGGGGGGGGAATAGCGGGAGCTGGACTTACCTTACCTTAACAAGTAGCCGGCAATGAAACTATTGTTACTATACACTCCCTCGCTACTCCTATCTATTGAACTTTTCCCTCACACTCCCCCATACCAAGACTTATAGTCAAGGAGTATAAGAAGAATAGGCGAGGAAAAAGTTCTAACATATGGAAGCCGCGTAAGGTAACAAATCTTCTACTGACTGTCACGACTTAACCAGTCAGAGAAATAATTGGATGAACCATTGATATACACAATATGGAACTTAAAAGCCTGGAGTGCCAATGTCCACCTCAAGAGGCGACTGTTGGTTCCCTTAAAAGTTTCTAGGTATATCAAAGGTTTGTGGTCCATTTCTAAAATGGATTCTTTTCCCAGCAAATAAAATTTAAGCTTGGAGATACCCCACATAAGGGCCAAACATTCCTTTTCTATGGTGGAGTATCTCGTTTCTGCGGGAAGGAGTTTCCGGCTTAGGAAGCATACAGGGAAGGGAGTACCATCATGGTATTGTAGTAGCACTGCACCTAAGCCAGTATTGGAGGCATCAGTTCTTAAACAAAATGTTTTATTAATATCTGGAATTTTAAGTATAGGGTCTTTCGAAAAGATACTTTTAATCTCATTAAACTTTTTCCCGAGCTACGTTGGAAAGTTCAAGAGGTTCCTTCACAGACTTTTTAAGGAAGTTGGATAAGATGCCTGTAAGATCAGTAAGGTTCGGGATAAACCGTGCATAAAAATTTACAGAACCAAGAAAGCTACGCATGAGCTTCTTGATTTTGGGGAATTTAAATTCTAATAAAGCTTTGATCTTACTGGGGAGAGGCTGCAGAGAGTTATTAGAAAGTATCAGTCCAAGATATCTAATCTTGTTATACCCAAGGAAGCATTTCTTCGGGTTGGCAGTGAGGCCATGTGAGCGTAACCTACGCAAAACTGATGTTAATGTTTGGATATGTTCACCCCACGTAGATGTCATTACATAAATGTTATCAAAATAAACTGAAACATTTGGCATATTACCCAAGACCTTTCTCATCAGTCTCACATAAGTAGCACAGGCAGTTACCAAACCGAAGGGCATAGTTCTATACTGCATCAGTCCTTGGTGGGTAGGAAAAGCAGTGTACTGTTTAGAAGAAGGATCTAACATTACTTGATGATATGCCTGTGCAATATCAATCTCTGAAAAGAAGGAAGCATCATAAAATTTGTGTAGATCGCTATCTATTAAGGGCATAGGCTCAGCATCCCGCCGAGTTATAGCATTAAGGCCTCTGAAGTCAATAGCAAGTCTATATAAATTATCCTCCTTCTTAACCATGACTACTGGTGAGCAATATGCAGATACTGAAGGTTCAATGATCTTTAGTTTTAATAATTTGTCTACCTCTCGGTCAAATGCATCCCTAAGGTGAACTGGAACTGGGTATAATTTCCGTTTGATCGGATTGTCCGTCAATAAGTCAATCTTCTGGACTACCGTGGAGTAACACCTGGAATATCAGTAAAGACGTCTGAAAAGTTACACATTGAAGTAGTTCATGTCTCTTATGGTCATCCAAAGATTCATTAATATTAATGTTGGTTGCGCCCGAGTGGTCAAGAGTCACCAAGTCATATAGTTCTTCATCATAGTCTAAGTTAGAGGTGTCAATTACGCACACCTTACATTCTTCAGTTGACTTATCAAGTTGGTGTGGAAAAACTAAGTCAAAGTTATTAAGGCAGTTAACCGAATTTCTTCGGTAATATTTCTTAAGGATGTTGATATGATAAAGCTTAGGTTTCCCCTTGACTTCTATGAGATAGTCAACTTTCCCACAAATTTTTAATACTTTATATGGACCTTTCCATGCTACTAATAATTTATTTGACTTGATAGGCAAAAGTACCAGAACTTCATCCCCTACTTTAAAACTTCTCCTCTGACTTTTGGAATCAAAATAGGTTTTGTACTGGTCCATTGACAAGCTTAGGTTTTTCGAAACTATGTCAAGAGGCCTCCTCAAGTTTGGATCTAAGGTCAAGGAGAAACTGGTAAGAAGACTGAACCTCAGCATTTACCTCCTCATTAGTCCATAAGTCATGAAGGATGGACAGTGGACCTCTGGCCTGTCTACCATAGAGAAGTTCAAAAGGTGAAAACCCCAAAGAGTCACTGGGAACTTCCCTCGTGGCAAACAAAGCACAGGGTAGGTAACGATGCCACTCCTTAGGTTTAAGGGAGCACAGTTTCCTTAAAATGGACTTCAGAATCGAATGCTGGTGCTCATTCCTCCCATTACAGCTGGGATGATAGGGTATGGTGAAGAGAGGCTTCACTCCCAGAAGTTGATAGAGATGTTGCATTAAGTCAGAAGTAAATTGTGTCCCACGGTCAGACAAAATTTCTCTAGGGATGCCCACTCTGGAGAAGATGGACAAAAGGGCTTCAGCCACCTCTGTAGTAGTTATGGTCTTTAAGGGTACGGCTTCAGGGAAACTCGAAGCATAATCAACTAATGCTAATATATATCTATGTCCCTCAGATGAAAGTGGAGATAAAGGACCAACGATGTCAATAGCTACTCTTTCAAAGGGTACCGTAAAGACTGGCATTTTGACCATAGGTACTCGCCTGGTACCTCAGGAGGATGACAGTTGGCAAACTTTACACGATCTACAATAGGTAGTGACATCTGAGGACATTTTTGGCCAAAAATAGGTTTCCCTAATTTTATTTAAGGTTTTACGATGCGAGAAATGTCCGGCCACTGGTAGGTCATGAGCCATTTTAAGAACAGTCTCTCTGCATTGACTTGGAACAACTAAGATGGAATAGTCTATCTCATCTGAATTTAATTTGAATACTGACTTGTACAAGATACCTTTTATATATTCAGATTTGTATGAAAAGTTTTTCCTTTGGATAACTTGATTTTGTTTAGCGGCATTATGACAATTCTGAAGAGAAGGGCAATTACGTTGTAAATTGACAAAGGAGTCCTTCGATATATCTAAAGGCTTAAAGTCAGGGAAAATCAAAGGATGGACAGTAGGAGAAGCCTGGGCTTTGTTCTGAGCCCTAGTCAAGACATTTATGGTATCGGAGGTGATACCTTCACTTTCATCTAACAAGTGAACCGGTGATCCTACTACCTCGCTTTCGAGAGTAGCATCACTGGTTTTTAATCCCACATGAATCTCACGAGACATTGTCTCATCTGAATTTCGAGGGGCTTCTCTGACTCTACAGGAAGAGGATCTGAAATACTTATGTCCATCTTTGGTGATGAAACGTCAACCTCAGAAGGAAGAATGGCACCTTTTACATTACCTATTAGTACGGAGCAAGAAGTGATGGGAGCTAGTACGGCTTCAGACCAACCTGTGAACCATTTAGACCTAATGTAACAACGGATGGTAGGAAAAGTGTCTGTACGGCCCAAGTAGTCTGAAAGTATAGCAGAGGAATGAGTTTCTTTCAGATTAGGGAACAGCTTATCAGAAATGACTATACATGTGCATCCAGTGTCTCGTAAAATGGTAGATACATTAAGTCCATTAACTGTTCCTGAACAGAAGGGTGCTTGGTCATTACAGTCTTTAAAACATCTTCCAACATTTTGGACCTTCTTAGAAGGACAATCTGGACACTTATGTCCCTTAACACCACACAAATGACAAACAGGAATAAAAGAAGTCACTTTACTTTCCACGTGAGGCTTTGATTTCTTAAGGTCTGATGAACCCTTGCCCTTAGGGTTCGATCCCTTTAGGTCTTTATAGGAATTGTGAGCCTCAGCATACAAGTCAGCAGCCTCAGCAACTTCCTCAGCTTTAATCAGGTTACGTTCTCTAATGAATGTTCTTATCTGGTGGGGAAGAGCTGTCAGGAATTGGTCAGCAACCATGAAGTCTCTAAGAGATTCATAACTGTGATCAATTCCTGAACTCTCTATCCAAAAGTCGAACAAACGAAAGAGTGTTACCTGTAACTGCTGAAAGTTCTGGCCAGGCTGTAAGGTGGCATACCTGAAATCTTTCCTGTAAGAATTTGTGGTTTTTTGATATGCTTTAAGGATTGCCTTCTTCAGTAGGTTATAATTACATATATCCTGCGACAAAATTGCATAGATATTCAAGGCTGTACCAGAAAATAACATTCCTAACCTGGTAGCCCAGGTGTCAGCAGGCCATTCACAGAGGGTAGCAGTATTTTTGAACCTGATAATGTATGAAGTTATGTCGTCCCCCTCTGTGAAGGGAGGTAAATTAAGTGTTGGAATATGTGCACTGACTGCACGTTGTTCCATTACTCCTTCCTCTAATTGTTGTTGTGTAAAAGTTAACTTTTTATTCTCTAATTCAAGGCGAGATTTTTCGAGCTCGCGATCCTTTTCTCTCTCTATTAACTCATGCTCTAGCTTTTTCCTCACGTTCTCTAGCTCTTTCCTCACGTTCTCTAGCTTTTTCTTCAACTTCTCTATCCTTTGCTCTTTCCTCAAGTTCTCTTAATTTAACTTGTTCCTCATGTACTTTAGCGTGTTCCTCACGTACTCTAGCTCTTTCTTCACGATCAAGTCTATCACGCTCCTTTTTGTCTTCTCTTTCTCTTTCTAACTGTCTTTCTTGGATTTCTCTCTCAATTTTCTCTCTCCTTTTTCTCTTCTCTTTCGATTCTCTCTCTCTCCTTTTCTTCTTCTCTTTCGATTCTCTCTCTCTCCTTTTCTTCTTCTCTTTCCCTTTCTGTCTTTCTTCTCTCTCAATTCTCTCTCTCTCCTTTTTCTCTTCTCTTTCGATTCTCTCTCTTTCAAGTCTTTCCTGGATCTTAGCACTAATGAAAGATTCTAAATTTTTCCCTGTTATTCCTAACTTACTTCCAGCATTCATCCAAAACTGGTATTCCTCCATACTTGCAAGAATAACTTAAATTATCAGGGAAAATGAAACGGGTATTAAAGAAAATGGAGGGTTCAATTCCTGCTCTGCTCAAACTGTAAATAAACCAGAGGGCTCAATCCCTACTTCAATTAAACAATATGTATTAATTAAAACAAAGGGTTCTATGCCGGCTCCGAGCAAACAGTAAGTAGAATGGGGTCACTTGACCATCCAATCTTGTCACCAACAAATCAAGAGTGTCCTACGACAGTTCCCTTAATATAATAAAGAGCTCAGTGAAACAAATTGTCACTGGAAAATCTCGGGTCCCTAGAGTCTAACCCTCCAAAGTGTTTCAAGCTCGAAAAGGTGGCAGAATTAAATATTATATCCTGCCTGACTTACAATAAATTGAGACTATAACAATCACCAAATCTTTTAAATACCTGTACTGTAGTCCTACCATAGAGAATGATTACTCATGGCTGGTGGTAACCGTCTGTGGTATGTGGCGTTGAAGTTCCAATGGTAGATTCGAGATGGAATTGAATCTTGATTCAGTAGAGTTGATCCTGGCAAGGTCGCCACTTGTGAAGGCTTACTCAGCCCTGTAACAACTTCAGTCAGTATTACCAAGGCTGGCTCCTCCTCAGGAAAATTAATGAATAGAAAAAGAAATAATAACAGACAATGATAAACACTTTATTATTTAGAAATGGAAAATGTAAAACAATAAAACATGAATGGGTATCCTAATTGAAAGAAAAATGAAAAATGAAATGAAAAAAAATGCATTTGAACTCAACGCTAATATAGGTATATCGTGGTAATGGGGTGTCAGGTGTTGGTGACACTGAGTGTTGTTGAAATCGTAGCCGTTGCTGATGTGGGGGGGGGGGTAGCAGGTGTCGGTGACCACCACTGGCTTGTTCTTCACAGAGTATACCCATGTGTAATTACTTCAGATGACAGGAAACAGGTTCGTTACCACTGCTATGATGAGGGGTTAGGTCCTGTGTTGGCTTACATAACAGGTAAGTAGACTAAACATGGGACGTCTCAGGACGTTAGTCCGTCTCCTTCTATTCTTCTCGTTGGTTGGCAGGTGACCCTCTCTGTCATTCCAAGCTGTAAAGAGAGACAGATTACTCACTGCTTAAGAAATCACTCTCCATGATAAGTACAATACCTAAAAGATGTGGTGATTATTAAAACATTTAACAGATAAAGACTGAAAGGACTAAGTTAATTATTGGTCAAAAGTGAGGCTTTCAACCAATAAGTCCACTAAAATATGATCAGGCGTGTACTTACAGAAGTGTTGGGAGCTGTGAGTCGAGTGATTTACTGTTTGACGGGAGCCCCACATGTCACTTTTCGGGGGGGGGGAAGGGATTGTGGGAGCTAGACTGACCCTACCTTAACAAGCAGCCGGCAATCAAACTATCACTTTCGGGGAGGGGGAAAAAGGGGGGGGGGAAATAGCGGGAGCTGAACTTACCCTACCTTAACAAGTAGCCGGCAATGAAACTATTGTTACTATACACTCCCTCGCTACTCCTATCTATTGAACTTTCCCTCACAGGTGTATATTTCTGTCTATGTCTGATATGAGGATAAGGAATAAGATGTATATTATATGTATATTATTTTTTTGTTGTTTACAACTCAATTAGTTGTAAATGTTGATGCCGATAAGCTGTGGAAAAGGACACTCGTGTACATTTCAGGTTGTTTATTGAGAGAAACGTTTCACCACGAGTGGCGAAACGTTTCCTTTAATAAATGTATTTTTCCTTACAACTTAGATAACCTGAGTTTTTGTATCTTACTCGTGTACCGCGGTTGAACGGTTCCGGGTTTGTAAGCCGCTTGCGTACCGGGACTAAATGAATTTGCGTTCGTTACTTAATCACGTACCGAGAAGGAATGAACCCGGGTTCATGTCTTACGCTGATATCGAGAAGAAAATGAACCCGGGTACTTATCTTAGGCTCGTACCGATGAGGAAATGACCCAGGGTTCTTATCTTAGGCTGGTACCGATGAGGAAATGACTTCGGGTTCTTATCTTAGGCTGGTACCGAGGAGGGATGGAGAGCATCAACATACCCTCGCCTGCCGAGTGTCACAGTATTGGGTTACACATTTATATTCATTATATTCAACATATCTAAGGACCTTAACATATTTCAGTGTGTGTAGCGTGTTGTTGTGACTGCCACGTCCTATACTCATCATCCCACACCTACTGAAATCTAACCCTGAACTTTTTTTTTTTTTATATTTTATTTAAAACAGTGCGATACAAATAGCAGAAATATATTAAAAGATACACGACAAAAGATTACTGCACTAGAATTTCACTTAACCCGAAACCTAATATTGATACCATACTGCACAGTGGTAATACACACACACCCAACACACTGTATATTACAATGGTAATACACTCTCACACACAACACACCGTATATTACAGTGAATATACACTCACACTCAACACTATACGTTACAGTGATATTGTTTTATTTGTTAAAGAACATCTCTAACAAGGTTACTTATACAAAACATCAAACACTGGAAATTATAAAGATTGTACAATAAAAGAAGAGATATAAAAAAAAAACTAAACACGCACAATGACACACATACACAAGCACACATAGGTGAGGTTTCTGCCTGTCAACACACACGTATGAGAGACTAAATCTAAGATCTCAGGTGCTTAACAGAGCACCACGATACTCAAACATTAATTTAGGCGATTATCACAAGATCTTAACATACATAGGTATTTAGGATACAAAGAAGGAAACGGGATAATACTAAAAGTCACAATAAAAACATCCAATATAACAAAACAAAACTACGATGTGAAATTTTACATCTCAGCGGAACTAAGAAAAAATGATGCAAGTAGTTACATGTAATATAATATTACTGAAAAGCACACTAACACAGCATAAAATATAACAAAATAAGAACCAGTAGCTTATGCTAGGAAAAACTTTTTTTTTTTTTATAAACATTACACTTGAATCAAAATCATTAAAGACACCTATAACATATTTGAGTCATTGAAAATTTTCATCATAAAGTCCTTGAAATGATTTATGCATGATAAATGATAATATGCAATCGTAGTACAACACATTTCTAAATGATAACTTTTTAGTTCCTGAAACCCTCGGGGCAATAACCATATTGCCCATAGATATCAAAACTCAATTATACATCCTTATAAACAGCACTCCATGCTCACACCCAAGTCTAGGAAAATAGCCCGTTGTGTCCCCTTACCCATTTTGCAAATCCCATAAATCCCTTAATGTGAAATTTCGATAACCCTCACTAAAATCTCTCTCCCATCTCCCTCCATACACCCCTTTATTCCTACACTGTGTCCTATAAAAAGTTGCTGCCAACGCATTAATTCTTGCACGCACGTCCGCCTCCCTCATAGCCCACATCATGTATATATAATCCGTAATCATATACCCAATCGCATTCTCAACCCTTTTATTCACCCCAGTTATATCTAAACTTAAAACCCTCAAGACCTGCAAACCCCCTCCCCCCACTAACCTTAAAACCTTACCCATCCAAACCCTTATAAGTTCAATACAATCGCAAAAATACACCGTATGATAAATAGTCGCCAATCCTCCACAATCCTTGCATTCCCCATCCTCTCGTATTCTCTTATAGAATAAAACCATTCCTGACGGCAATATTCCATGTAAAAATCTATACATAACTTCTCTGACTTTAGGTTTTAAACGCAATTTGTTTAAACGCCCCCAAATATTACGCCAATCATACATCGGATATACTCCTTCTACCGCCGCTACCAAAGCCTTACCATCTGCCCTATCAAGATTTCTCAATTTAATATGTAAAGGATCCCTCACGTTTATAAATACCCGTAACATTGCCTCACCTATCATGAACTCCCTACCCCCCCACCACCGTCGCATATCCTGATGTATTCTATGAAGACCGTCTCCTTTCACCCCTCCCTCCCGCTTATAACTATGTTTTAAATACATACTTATTATCCTCTTTTCGACATCTATAAGACCCAGCCCTCCACGGCCAACCGGGAGTGTGACAACCGCTCTACTTAACCATTCGCTCCCTGTTCCCCAAATGAATCTAAAAACACTTTTTTGTAGCCTTTTTAACTCACAACGAAGTATCGGAAATATTACCGTAACATGCCATAGTTTACTATATAATAGCACATTCGTTGTAATCACCCTTTGTTGCAAACTTAAATTAGCAGCTCTTAAACCACTGAGGCGCTTCAGAACACTGTCAACGATACGCACGGAATTTATTTGCTGTGCTAACTTGAAATCATTTACATAAACGATCCCACATATCTTTATTTGGTCCACCCTTTTCCACCTTTCAGCAACCATTCCGTCCTCACGTGACCCTTTTCCAAGATTCATATACTTTGTTTTCCCCATGTTGATCGTCATGCCAGTAGCTTTTTCAAAAACTTTCACTAACGTTTCTACCCGAATCAAATCCATGTTTTCTCTCACCAAAATCGTCGTATCGTCGACATATCCAACAATGCCCGCTCCCCCATCCCTTACATTACCCATCCCCTTTGCTTCCAATAAAACCCTTATCCCTCTATAAAAGGGATCTTGAAAACAAGCAAAAAAAATTTGTGAAAGGGGACAACCTTGACGCAAACCCCTTCCCATCTGAATTCGATCTCCCAACCTCCCATTCACCTGCACACGCAAGGTTGCCTCCTGATACATTAATTTGGCCCATGATATAATTTCCGCACCAAACCCCTGCCATCTCATGATCTTCCATAACGTCTCCCGTTCCACACTATCATATGCCGCCTCCCAATCTATAGCCAATACCCCCCCCTTTCCTAATCTTACTCTTTCTTCAATAAAACTTCTAATCATACCGTGACCTTCATACATAGACCTGCCCGGCACCCCATATTGTCCCTTGTCAATCACTCTGCCCAGGACTTTTTTTATTCTGTTAGCCAAGATCCTTCCAAAAATTTTATAGTCACCACATAATAACGAGATTGCACGATAATCTTTAACCGTTAATGGCTCGCCTTTAGGAACTAGGACGACCACAGCCAACCTTTGTTGTTCCCCTAAAACCCCATCCCGCTTCATTATATTGAATAAACGTACCAAAAACCCCTTTAAAACGTTCCAATTTTGAAGATAAAAGTCGCTGGGCAACCCATCAATTCCTGGCGCCTTACCCAATTGCGCCCCAGATAAAGCCTCCCAAGTCTCACACTCCGTTATCGGCCCTCCCAACATCAAACGATCATGCTCCTCCAGCTCACACTGCACAAACCTGCCGATTGACTGCAATGCAATTTCACTTATTCCAACACTTTGCGTTTTCAATTTAACCCATGCATCTATATACCCACTCATACCCTCCGTCGTCGTCAACTCCTGATTCACTCTATACCCCTGCATACCTACCTGAACATTCAACCCCATTAACTCCATTGCTTTGCGACGTCTGTGTTGATTCCTCAACACACACGCCGACGGCCGATCTCCCCACAAAACCTCTTCGATTCCACCCTTAAGCCTTTCCCCATCAAACCTTTCGTTTTGTAAATTTCGTAGTTGCTCCTTAATTCTTTCAATTTCTATAACAGGATAATTAGCATTCGCTTGTACATAGCAGTCGCGCAACTGCCCCTCTAAATATCGTTGGAAACCGTATTGTAACTGACTATATCTCACTCCTTGACTAATATAATATTCCTTAATTCGCTTTTTGGCTATCGTTTCCCACCAATTAACCAAATCCACATCTCTAGGTGCTTCAACCACAAGGCGTTCCCACATATGCCCAAAAGACAAAAGACTTTCCTCCCTCTTCAATAACTTTACATTTAATTTCCAAAAAGATGGACCCCTTCTAGGCACACCCTCAATATCTACATCCATTACAACTCCTCTATGATCCGAAAAAACCACATTTATCACATTCACTCTCCGCACTGTAACCGCACTAGACACGTACATTCTATCCAATCTCGCCGCATAATCTCGTCTAATAAAAGTATGCTCCACCATGCCACCCCCCCCACACACATCCATTAAACCCACACTCGTCAATAAATCTCCCAGGAATCCCAAGCAACAACCTGCTCCTCGAGGCTCCACATCTTTTCGTCGTATTACACAATTCCAGTCGCCCCCTATTATCGCTACATTTGGTAAACTACGTAGATAATATACTAATACATCTTGTACAAAATGAGTTTTAAGTCGTACATCTCCCTCGGCCGGCCCATATACACATACAAAACTTATGTGTGCTCTACCCCATAAACCATCCACCCTAATCACTCTCCCCTCCCCCCTTTCACTATGGCGTACTACAAACGGGCTATTTTCCTTTACCAGAATGGCGACGCCTCCTTTTAACCTCGTCGCATATTCCATATACACATCATAACCATCCATTTCTAACTCATATCCAATTCTGTAATTGTGTTCTTGGATAAATACCACATCCACATCTAGACGCACCAAAAATTCATTAAACCACTTTCGCTTCCGCTCAGATCTCAAACCGTTAATATTTATTGTCAAAACCTTAAAGTCAATTAATGGGGTTTTCCTTTCGTTCTAGGTATAGACTTTTCACTTATACATTTTACACCACCTCTATCCCTCCCCCCTTTTTTGGGAACCACCTTGATAAACCCTTGTTTCGTGGATTCTCTGTTCCCTGTCCTCTGTACATCCGCCCAAGACTTTTTTCCTGGCCTTTGGGCAGGAGTAAGCACGTCGTCTGAGTCTGATGGGGTCGCAGTTCGCTTTCGCGTCCTACCCTCCACCTGCATTGGGATTTCTTTAGTACTATCGTGATGCACCTCCACTTCTGCTACATTTACCGTCATACCATGCGACACACTAGACTCAATGCTTCCATCCGTCGCCTCACCATGATGTTCAACCGATCCCAAAATTGCACCTGGATCCTCCACATGGTTGACGATCGACTCGTCTAACAAAACATCCAGTGCCTTCACTAAAGACGCCGCTACATCCTCTTCCCCCATAGTGGGCAGAGTCTCTTCCAATACTTTATTTATGTCCAGTGACGGTGATTCTTCTCGCTGTTTTGCATCCTCCAAAGCATTCTCCTGCGCTTTTTCTACCTCTTCACTCCAAGATGTCCGTTGTCGAGACGGGTGAGCATAAGACTGTTCTCGTCCCTCAACTTCCTCGACTTCTTCCGGTTGTTGCTGTTGCGATATTTGGAGATTCCCACGACGCTTACCACACTGTGCCGCTATGTGGTCATACGACCCACACAGCCGACACGTACGACGTTGCCCCGCATATGTCACATATACTTGAGTTCGAAATGCTTGCAGCATAATATAGGACGGTATGGGGTGGCGTAAGGTCATTTTGACTGAATATGTTCCCTCCAAACTTCCAGCATAAGGTCCAGCGGCCCACCGACCTGCAGAGGCCATATGAACCGTACCATAATTACGTAGTTCATCTTTTATAACAAAATCAGTCGCTTCAAAAGGCACATTCTTGATTTTTACCCATGTGTAGTATCTTGATACATCATGAAGACGTACTGATACAGCTGAATTGACGGCTATAATGGTCTCTTGATACTTATCCACCACTGCTTCGTAGACATTTGCTGACGTCATTTTAACGAAAATCCGTGTCGTCCCATTAAGTGCTACACCACATATCTCTTCATTTGCGATACCGTAGGTATCACGGATAATCGCCGGTAGTAACAAATCCATCGTGGCTCCCGTGACAGCCCCACGGGTCAACTCAACGCAAACAGTGTTGATGCGCCTGTTGCTATGCAGCGCCATGTTGGAAAATGAGCAGCACACGTCCTCACTACTCAATGACTGTTGACGAACTGGTGTAGCTCGCCTGAAACAGCAGAGGGGTGCAGAGCACAACCGCACTCTACCGTGGTCAGGCAGCGAATGACCCTGAACTATCATACATTTGTCTAACCGTTTAGCTACACCAGTACGGTATCTCTGCCTTCCACTACCCGCCATATATATATATATATATATATATATATATATATATATATATATATATATATATATATATATATATTGGCTTAAATAGCAACGCTCTTCTTGCCGAATAAAGCAAGCGAAAATCTGTGTCTGTAATAATTTCGCAAAAACCATTCTGAACGTAACGAGAAAAATATATTTCATTGTGTTTGTTTATTATTAAATTATTGTAAACTTATTTCAAATATATTTAGGTGGATTAGGCTAAATTAAATTGCGCTTGTTATAATAAGGTTAGGTAACTTTTCTAAGGTTCTTTCGGTACAAAATTATTAATTTTTACATTAACATAAACGAAAAAATATATCTTTAAACGTATAAAAGAAAATTTTAGAAAGGACTTAATTTTAAATGAATTCTTACTAGCTGACCAATTTTACCTATTCGACACAACATATTGAGGAACATTCAATACTGTAAATGTAAACAAAAGGCAGAACGGGAACACTGAGTGGGAACAATGAGTGGGAACAATGAGTGGGCACACTGAGTGGGCACACTCAAGTAAGCAGCAATAACAGCAGCTCTGTGACTGAGTTGGTGTTCAGACAACAGGTTAGACGCTGCCGGTCATGAAGTACTGTAAATAGCGCCTAATGAGGTGATTCATGCATGGTCGGCCTGCAGAACGTCCCACCCACACCAACAACTCCTCCTCATGGGTAGTCAATCATCCTTGTGATTATTGTTATCACTATTTCTTCTTGAATACTTGTTGCGTGAGTTTGTTCTCAACCTGTTTGGAAGGAAGGAAAGATGGAGAGATGAAAGGAGGAAGAGTGGGAAGGAGAGAGGAAGAGAGACGCTAAACTGCTTGGAAGGGAAGGGATAAGATAAATAAAGAGGGTGGAAATGATGAAGGGGGTAGAGAGGATTTTGATTATAAATAACAGATTTGGAAACAAGTG
Organism: Cherax quadricarinatus; assembly: GCF_038502225.1. Classification (NCBI taxonomy): domain Eukaryota; kingdom Metazoa; phylum Arthropoda; class Malacostraca; order Decapoda; family Parastacidae; genus Cherax; species Cherax quadricarinatus. The sequence goes on from NC_091301.1 coordinate 1,664,475, forward strand.
TAGTGAAAGGGCTACCAATTCTACGTGATATAAGTATTTTTTTTTTTTTTTTTTTTATTTTATTTAAAAAACACAATACACAACATACATTTGTGCTATATTTAGATTACATAAACAAAGAAACATTATCCATTAAATAATAAAAACAAACAACTCCACATTCCTTATCCCAGCACACACTCAACTATAAATGCTTGATTCCCCCTCCAAAATGCCCAACCAGCACACACAACATACATGTAACTAAAACCAGCCCACACCTGAACATACAGGTGCGTTTATTATATCCATAAACTACAGCCAGTCTCTTATAACACAAAAGACAATATAATCCAAAGAATGTCACACTTATTTACATTATATATGAAACTTTATAAACAAAGATATTCTCATATAATCCAATGCGTTACACTCTCATTAGTATTGTATATTAAACGTTATACACAAGGACATAATTACAATATAATAAAATTACAATATAATAAAGGTGACAAAATAGCCATTTCCACACCTTACCACAGAGAAACTAAACACTATTAAAATAACAAATATACACACTCATGTTACATAGCACATTATTATCATTGTGTTAACAATGCTTTGAGTGTTCCTTCTTGTAGTTGTCTCACTGACAAAGATCATTTACCTTATTAAAACTATGATCATCAATGACCTCTTGTCTTTCAACACATGGTAAAACTAAAACATTCACACACAAGAAAACTCTCCAGTTTCACCACATCTGACATGTCATCCCCTCCCATACAACTCTCATGACAATCCTACCACAATTACATATCCTTCATTATGGTCATAACTCGCTCTAGAAAAGGAAAATGGTCCCTTAGTACTTAAGTAGCCAAATTACTGAGTCCCCTTACCGTTATATTTCTATATGCCTCCGGGAACGCAGTCGCCCACCTGTTACCATAAATGAGTTTATTTCTGCATACTGTGCGATAAATTCCTGCCGCAATTGCCCTTACCCTAATCCCCCCTCCTTTTTCCTTCAAGCCCCAGGAATAAAACAAGAAATCTGTCACAATGTACAGAATGGCTCTTTTTACAACCTCAGACACCCCTCTTACCTCTAAAGTTAGGGCACGCAGGAGCTCTACATTGCCCCCACCCATTAACTTGAAAACTCTAGCCAGCCACACCCTTACCTGCCCCAACTCTCTACAAAAATATACTGCATGAAAAGCTGTTTCCGATTCCTCACAATGTTCGCATTTCGCTTCCTTTACCAAACCCATCACACACAAAGCCTGCTTTGACGCTAAAATCCCCATTACAAACCTATAAACTAACTCCCTTACCCTAGGCATTAATTTAAGTTTCTGGAAATCATGCCAAATCGTACCCCAATCATACAAAGGGTATACCGCCACCCCTTGCATCACTTCTGGTTTCCTACTCATCTCTACTAACCTTCCCACCTTGAGCTTTTTTACCTCACCTATTACTAACATGACCCTTAGCATATTCTCACATTCCATCAAGTCCTTTCCTCCCCACCAACGACGTACATCCCTCATCACCCGCCCAACCCTCACCCCTTTTACCCCCCCCTCCCTTACGTACTTTTGTTTAACATACATTGCCTTGACCCTCGGCCCTAGCATCAAAAGCCCTACTCCCCCTCGGCGCACATTCGTCATAACCACCTCTTTACTTAGCCATGCTCGTCCAAAACCCCATATATAACGAAGCACCCTTCTCTGTATCTCCTTTATCTCCTGTTCCCGTAAAGGATACACCACTGCCACGTTCCACACCTTACTATAAACCAAAGAATTTATTATTATTGCCCTTTGCATTAGAGTAACATCCTTCGCTCTTAGATTCCTAATCCGTTGTACAACTTTCTCTCCCACTAATTCCGAATTCCTCCGTCTAGCCTCTTGCTCATCTGCCATATAGATAATCCCACAAATTTTCAGCTGTTCAGTCACATCCCATCCAAACTCCACCCCCATTCTACCCCCCACCCAATCTCCTATCTCTAATAATTTCGATTTAGCTCTGTTGACACGCATGCCTGACGCCTCTCCAAAAAACCTCATTACTCTCTCCACCTTTCGCAAACCTTCGACATCATAGATCAGTATTGTTGTGTCATCTACATAACCAACTACCTCTGTGAACCCCTTACCCTCCTCCTGTAACGTTGTTGCTTCCTCAACCATTCCATAAAACGGGTGTTGCATACATGCAAACAGAATTTGAGACATAGGACACCCTTGTCTCAAACCTTTCTCCATTTTCAACACGCTACCCAACCTACCATTAATTTGCACCTGAATCGTAGCTTCTGCATACAAGGTCTTCACCCATTTTACTATTCCCTCCCCAAAACCCATAAGCCTTAAAGTGTCAACCATGTACTCTCTATTCACACCGTCATAAGCATTCTCCCAATCAATGCCCAAAATTCCACCACTCTTACAACCCTGCAAAAATTCCCTAATACGACTATGTCCATCCCTCATACTACGACCCGGAATTCCCAACTGACCCTTGTGCACCATACCACCTATTACCTTCTTCATCCTGTTCCCTAAAATCTTCGCAAAAATCTTATAATCTGTACACATTAAAGATATGGCCCTGTACGTGCTCAGTGTTCTCCCCTCGCTTTTTTTCTTTACAAGCACGACCACACCCGTCCTCTGTGACGTTCCCAATTTCCCTTCCTTCAGCATACAATTCAATACCTGAACCAAACAAACATTTATGGTTTCCCAATGCACTCTGTAAAAATCATTGGAAAGCCCATCAATTCCCGGTGCTTTCCCCTTACTTAAATTGAACACTGCCTCTTTCACTTCTTCCATACTTATTATTCCCTCCAATCCCCCTCTGTCCTCCCCACCTTTCCCCAAGACCTTCACCCCTCCTCTTTCTTTATTAACTATCCCCACATTACCTTTTTCCCATTTCCTTTTAAACCAATAGTCCGCATAATTACTTATTCCCTCAGTTGTCACCAACATTTGCCCCTTAGTATAACCTTCCAAATCGTCACTAACCTCTAAAAGTATTATAGTGGACTCCTGTTGTCTAATGCGAAAACTTCTTAACACACTACCCGACGGTTTATCTCCCCATAGCACGGCATCCATACCTGCCCTTACCCTTAATTCATCAAATCTTTCATTATGTATGTCCCTTAGTCTCCCTCTTAGCCCTGATATTTCTTCAAAAGTCTTCCCCTCATCTCTTGCGTAACACTCATTGAGCTGCTGTTCCAAATAATTCTGTAAACCGTACCTCCACCTCGCCTCCTCCCTTCCTTTATATTTATAAAACCCCGCGATACTAGGTTTAGCCCTATTTTCCCACCAATCCAAAATACTCCCTACCCCATCCCTTGCCCTCCACAATTGTCCCCACCAGTCTCTAAACTCTGCATTCACCACCTCACTCCTCACCAACCTCGCATTTAACTTCCAGAAACTTGAATATACCTTTACCACTCCCTCCCAATCCAGTTCTACCAAAACTGCCCTATGATCCGAAAACCCTACATCTACTGTTTTTACCCCTCCTACCCTAACTGCCTCCGTTATATAAATCCTATCTAACCTCGCTGAATAATTTCTCCTAACAAAAGTATAATCCACTCTCCAAGCCCCACTCCCCTCCACGTCCCTCACCCCTGCATCCTGTAAAACATTGCGTAACGACCGTAATACACAACCCGCCCCCCTTGGCTCCACGTCCCCCCCCCTTATAACACAGTTCCAGTCCCCCCCTATTACAGTTACTAGAGGTAAACCCCTTAAAAAATACACTAAAACATCTCTCACAAAATCCTCTTTTACTTTGATTATATTCTCTGCTGGCATATAAACCCCAATGAAACATACTCTAGATGCTCCCCACTCACCATCCACCCTCACTACCCTCCCCCCCCCCTTCTTCCCACTTTATAATACGTAAGGGACCATTTTCCTTCACAGCCACTGCCACTCCCCCTTTTAACCTAACAGACCCACTTACATACAATTTATAACCCTTTAATGCCAAAGCACAGCCTATCTTATAATTATGTTCTTGTATAAAGCATACATCCACATTATATCTCCTCAAAAACCATTCCATCCATACTCGTTTCACTTCCTTCTTCAATCCATTTACATTTACAGTTACTATCGTGAATTATTTTAAAAGTGGTGGTTTACCCTTTCTTCTTGGCACACACCCTCCTATACCGTCCTGTTGTATGGCATCTTTCTTGACAGCTTGCTTATTCACCCCCCCTATCCCTTCATTATCCCTAGAACCATTGAACCCTACATTACCCCTTCCCTCTTTCCCCTTATGACATACATCCTTTCTCCAAGATTTTACTCCTGTTCTTTGTCCTGGAGTAAGAACATCGTCCATCTCAGACGTTCCTGCAGTTCTCTTACGAGAACTCCCCTCCCCACACACCTCGTCACCTGTCTTTTCCGCCCTATGGACCTCTGCCACAACGTTGTGCACATTAACATTAGTGCACACAGTATTCCTAACCTCTTGATCTTGCTGCACAGTTGCCTGCACCAGGTTACACCCTTCATCCACCTGTCCCTCCTCAACGTCATGCAAAAAGGAACTAAGTACTTCCTCCAGCAAGCCATCCTGTTGGCCCGTACCTTCCTCATCAGACGTCGATGTCGTCTGTCCCTTATCAACTGTTAGTGGTACACTTTCCTCCATAGTCGCCTCAGCCCTATCCACTTCGTCACTCCATCGGCAAGGAATCTTGTTTGGCCTTACTCCTTCCTCCGACACCCCCAGATCATTCCTCTGATGTAAGATCACTGGTACCTGTTCCCTCCGTCCAGCTTTTTTATAGCATTGGGCCGCCATATGTTCAAAAGAACCACATAATCTGCAAGTCTTCCGCTGCCCTGAGTAGTACACGTAGACCTGCGTTCGGAAGACCTCCATAAATACGTATGATGGAATCGGCTGCCTCAACGTCATTTTAAGCGTAAATGATCCTTCAGGTAGCCCCTCATAAGGTCCATTTTGCCACACCCCCATCACTGCTGAGTGGATTTTCCCATAGCTGTTAAACACCGCCGTCACATCATGCTCCGTTGCCTCAAAAGGCACGTTTCGTACCTTCACCCACGTCACATAACTGGACACATCATGTAAGCAGACTTCCACCATAGTGTTCACTGCCAGCCTCTTCTCTTGATATTTGTTGACTATGCTTGTGTAGAATCCTGCGTCTTTAAACTTGATGAAAATTCTCGACACACCATTTACTGCTACTCCATATAATTCTTCGGTCGGTATTCCATATACCTCACTGATGATGGAATGCAGTAACACGTGCATGGTTGTTCCTGTAAGCGTGCCACGCACCAGTTCCACACAAACAGTGCTCACCCGGCGTGCAAAGCGATCCGCCATGTTGTATGCACAAAACAGGAAAACTGCGCAGTAAACCAGTTGTATCAGGAGCTACTGCGCAGCCTGTCCGCACGGCACAATAGCGATGCGAACAATCAAATATAAGTATTACATTGTAAAAACTAAAGCTCGTAGTGTTGCATTGTCATATTGCATCACACAAGATGGCCTCCACACACGGAATAATGAAATACGTCAGCAAGGCCTGGAAGACTTCAGGGGAGGGAGGGATGTAGTGAGGAAGGGTGAGATGAAGAAAGAAAGTTGAGAGAGAGAGAGAGAGAATTTTTAAGGTGGTTATACGCGGTGATCGTCGTATGATTCTGTTGATCTGTTTAACCATGTGTGTTTGCCAAAGCAGGACTATGTTGTAGTATTTGTAGTGTCAGAGGCAGAACTGTACTGGTAGTAGCATGTCTGTGATGTTTGTAGTTACAGGATGAACTGATTATATCGACTCAAGGCTGACGGACTGATTACCTCAAAGTCCTGTTCTTCACCACTCTCCTTTGTATGGACTGATGAAGCCCCTTTGTGGCGAAACGTTTCGACAGTAAAGATACCTTAGACACATATGCAACAGTTAGGTATCTTTATTTCGAAACGTTTCGCCTACACAGTAGGCTTCTTCAGTCGAGTACAGAAAAGTTGATAGAAGCAGAAGAGACTTGAAGACGATGTAATCAGTCCATCACCCTTAAAGTTTTGAGGTGGTCAGTCCCTCAGTCTGGAGAAGAGCATTGTTCCGTAGTCTGAAACAATATGGAGTTGAAGTGACAGGATGGAGCCTTATATAGCGCCAGGAGGTGAGACGTAGGTCACTTTGGGAGGTCAGGTCACTCTCAATCCAGCCGTTCTCACTAGTAGAGGTTGTCGAAGTTGATTTCAGGTCTGTACCAAGATACCCTTGTGTTGCAGTGTCTGACAGATTGAACATTAAAATGGTATAAAATACCCAAAGTGACCTACGTCTCAATGTTCAAAGATACCCAAGTGTTGAACATGTGTCTAATTTATCACCTTATGGGTTCTCTGAACCATTTATCAACAGTAGAGTCAACAATGTTGCTGCAGGAGCTGTTGGTGTTCTGTTGTCGGTGTTCAGTCTATGTGTAATTGCCTGTTTGTAGTTACCAGGTTCTAACTGCCGAGTTATAATTGCCTAATCGTGATTCTTTGTTAAGTGTGCCAGAGTTGGTCTTAAGCTCTTGGGTCTGCCTCTGAATACTGAATTTGCTGACGTGAACTCAGTCGCACATTAGTATAAAGCTGCGCATTGTTTCGACTCGTACTATGTATGCTGTTGTCTAGACTGTTTTATCTCTCCACGTCTCTCATGTCCTGGAAGTGTTTACTAATGTCTTTGTGAGTTATATGAGGATTCAATTTCCATCTGTACTCTTGTTCTGGTTCCTCTCAAGCTAAAGAGTTTATCGTTGTCTACCTTGTCTATTCTTATTATTTCGTGAGTGTGGGTGTGTACGCACCTATTTGCTGTTGCAGGGGTCGGGTCACAGCTCCTCTGTGTTGGATGTGTATGTCTCGATGTATATGCACTGAGGGTAATGTTTATATACCGAAGTGCGTATAGCCTAGTATATAAATTGTGTGACGGTGTCGTCCCCCCTCAAGGGGGGTGTATAAGCGGCATGCAACCTTAATGACCCACGTGTAGTCGATAGGCTTTAATGACCCTCGTGCAGTCAACAGGCTATAATGACCCTTGTGCAGTCAACAGGCTTTAATGACCCTCGTGCAGTCAACAGGCTTTAATGACCCTCGTGTAGTCGATAGGCTTTAATCCTAGTAAACCAGTCCAGCATGTGTTTTTTTTCCTTCCACATCGACAGCCTGTGATATCAAAATATTTTCAAAAGAGGTTACTGCAGTCGATAGATAACCTGATATCCGTCTAGTAACCCATGCTGTTTGTTAAACGTTGTTTGCATGACGTATGTTTTTATTTAATTATAAACCGTCCACCATCAAAGATTTCACTGCAGCAGCAGTTTAGGACACGATGCAGAAGCCAGGTCCATTACGGAGTCAGCTCACCTCGTTCACAAAGAACAGAGGCAGGCTTTGTATTCCCCACATCACGGCTACTCACCAGTTGTATATGCTCGCCCTGTTGTAGCCCGATATAAAGCAAGCCAGTGCTACTACAATGTCTGCACGAGGCTGTGGTCAGGAGCTGAATAAATAGCTGGTTATGATTCCTAATGATGTTCGTCTTGGTCTGTGTTGAGGCAGTGTTTGTAAGGTGAGATAAACCTGTCGCTCCCCAGAATAACTCACTGGGTTTTTTATGTTTATACATTGTGTTTTTTAATGTTCTTGGTTTTCTCATTCGTGTCATGTAAAAGTGTTCAAGATTTAGGAAGAAGTTAAATGTTGTCTTGTTCTCGTCTAGTTATGCATGTGTATAGCTGTATTTTATACTGCATACGGGAAATGCATATCACTGGGTATATACACTGAGAATTCACTACGTTAGGTAAGATTCGCCAGGAAACGGGACAAGTGTTCTCTGACGCGGGTCTTAGTCATATGATAACCACCAGCTGGAGCTTTTGGTCATCTGACCAAGGCCTTCCGCTAGCTTACCGGTCCACCCCTTTAAAAAATTAAGGCTATGATTATAACCATTGAGTTTATATATAGAATTCACTATCATTGCTCTTTCAGAGTGTTCTTGACTGGCGGTAGACCAACCATTCCTCCCAGAACACACGTTCATATCTTACATAAAATTTTAAGTTGTTAGGTCAGGCTTGATAAGGTTAGATTGTCTGTGAGGAAAATTTAATTATAACGTGTCATAACGTTAACAGAAAACAGTTACAGAGCTGTTAGTTACAGAGCTGTTTATTACAGAGTTACAGAGCTATATATTTCTGAAGAAAATATATATAACAAGCAAAAAAATTTTTATGGCTCTGAAGAAGAAATTGTCTAAAATTTGATGTTATTACACAAGAGATAAACGGTTTATATTTTGCATATGTGTACATCAATGCGGAAACGGGAGAGGACGGGGGGGGGGGGGATTGCGACTTTTTTTATTCATTGCAATGCTGTGGGGATGAGTGGTGGGATGGGAGGGAGGGAATGGGGGGAGATGGGATTGTTAAAACGGCTGCATCATGAGTTTTAACAACCTCGGCGTCATAAAAAGGGTAATGAAGTAAATTTTAGCACCGACGCTGTGGGAAGACTGGTGGATGTGATTGCGGTGCGTGTTACGCTGGCAGCTGCTTGATTGTTTTTTGTTTTTTTTTATTTAGGCGCTACGAGATTTGATAATGATCCAGGGAGGGAGGGAGAGGAGGGGAAGGGAGGGGAGGAGGACCGAAACGTCGTCTAGAATCCTCTCCGTAAATTGCCTTGAAGCTTGCGAGGTGTCTTCAGAAGAGGATGTAAATCCCCCTCCGTTCCGCTTGGATCAAACTTGATAGGCTCCCATTTCCCAGGAGCTGTATGACCCCCACACTTACAAGTGAATAAACAACAACAACAGCAATAATAATAATCTCCAAATTGCGAATTAACTGATAATTGTTGTATTGCGTTACTTTCGTTTACAACGAGCTCAACCAAGCTGCTGGTGCGAAGATTCAACCCAACTTTTAAAGATACTTTGGAAAATACAGCCGAGATATTCATGGTTCACTTGAAACAAAATTCTCTCTGGATTAAAAAAAGGGCGGTTTTTTTTTTTTCTTTTTTTTTTTTAGCACAGGGTGTCTGTAAGTGCTCAAGTATGAAAAGGTATTTTATTTTTTTATTGACGGTCTGTACAGGTGTCCTGATGTCCGGAAAAGGTGTCTTGATGTCTGGTATATATGTCCTGATGTCCGGTAAAGGTATCCCGATGTCCGGTATTGGTATTTTGATGCTCGATATGTGTCCTGATGTCTGGTATTGGTATTTTGATGCTCGATATGTGTCCTGATGTCTGGTATTGGTATTTTGATGTCGGATTCTATGTCGTCTTTTTATCCGTCATGGTGTCTGGTATAAACATCGTCAGATTTTGTATAGTTGTATTACTGCATTTCCTTCCAAGCCTCTTTGTACTTACTGTTTTCTTGGTAAAGACATCGTGTATAGGTACTCGCCTATTTGTGATTGCAGGGTTCGATTCACAGCTTCTCGACCTGCCTTTACGCTCGTCACTAATAGGTCCACTTTCTCCCTGTTCCAAAAGTTTTATTGTGTTTGTGTGTGCTCACCTATTTTACCTAATTGTGGTTGCACGGGTCGAATCGGAGCTCCTGTCCTTGTCTCATCACTTGTCGCTACTAAGTCCACTCTCTCCTTGTTCCATGAGCTTTATCATATCTCTTTTTAAAGTTATTTATGGATCCTACCTCCACTACATAACTCTCCAGATTGTTCCACTTACTGAAAAAATACTTCCTAACATCCCTGTGACTCATCTGAGTCTTTTACTTCCAGTTGTGATCCCTTGTTGCTGTGTCCCATCTCTGAAACATCATGTTGATATCAACCTTGTCAATTCCTCTCACTACTTTATATGTCGTTATCATGTCTTCCCTATCCCTCCTGTCTTCCAGTGTTGTCACGTCGATTTTCCTTAGCCTCTCCTCGTAGGACATACCCCATTATCTCCGGAACTAGTCTTGTTGCAAACATTTACACTTTCTCTAATATCTTGACGTCTTGACCAGGTGTGTGTTAAATACTGGTGCTGCATATTCCAATATGGGCCTGACGTACAGTGTACAGAGTCTTGAACGATTCCTTACTAAGGTTACCTGGAGGTTACCTGGAGGTTATTCCGGGGATCAACGCCCCCGCGGCCCGGTCCATGACCAGGCCTCCCGATGGATCAGGGCCTGATCAACTAGGCTGTTACTGCTGGCCGCACGCAGTCCGACGTACGAGCCACAGCCCGGCTGATCCGGCACTGACTTTAGGTATTTGTCCAGCTCTCTCTTGAAGGCAGCCAGGGGTTTATTGGCAATTCCCCTAATGCTTGATGGGAGGCTGTTGAACAGTTTTGGGCCCCGGACACTTATGGTGTTTTCTCTTAGTGTACCAATGGCGCCCCTACTTTTTATTGGGGGCATTTTGCATCGCCTGCCCAGTCTTTTACTTTCGTAGGGAGTGATTTCTGTGTGCAGATTTGGGACCATTCCAAGTGTAGATTATGATATATCTCTCCCTCCTGCGTTCCAACGAGTACAAGTCAAGTGCTTCCAAGCGTGTCGAAACATTATTCTTAGGTTTGCCAGGCGCCCATATGCTGCAGCAGTTATTTAGTTAATGTGCGCCTCAGTTGGGTATTATACTCACCCAAGATCTTTTTCCTTAAGTTAGGTTGCAGTCTGTGCCCCTCCCCTAGCCTGTACTCTGCGGTCTCCCTTAACCTTCCCCAGTCTTCATGACTTTGTACTCGATGGAGGGTTAAACTCCAGGAGCCAGTTGCTGGACCAGGCTTGCAGCCTGTCCAGATCCCTTTGTAGTCTTGCCTGATCCTCATCCGTTTGAAATATTCGCATTAGTTTCATTAGTTGCACATCGTGTTTGTGTGTGTGTGTGTGTGTGTGTGTGTGTGTGTGTGTGTGTGTGTGTGTGTGTGTGTGTGTGTGTGTGTGTGTGTGTGTGTGTGTGTGTCCATGTGTAAATAAGTGTGTACATCGTGCTCAGAGGAACTGTCTCTAATGTTTACATCCGCGAGCTTTTGTCTGATTAAATCATATGTCCCCGCCTCTTCGCCCCGAACACACACACGCTCGGGCGCACATTTTTCAATTTGGTTCCGAGTATTAACCCTTGGAAGACGGTGCAGCAGCAGCAGCAGTAGTGGCGTAGAGGCAAGGCAAGAGTTCTGTTACACGGGGAGTCCCTCCTCATTTTTTTTATTACTTAAATCTCGGAGCCACGTTCGCTGGTGCTCTCGTGTCACTCATCCCGATCCCTGCCCGCGGCTCTGACTTCGCCTCCATATATGCACGTTGCCTCGCCTTTTTTGTATATTTATAATATGAGGACAAAGGGTAAATTATGTGGACTTTTATCATGTAAAGTTTTAATGATGGTAATCCGAGACTCTGACCCTGACGTGGTAAGTGCAACTCTGAGTGACGTGCCGCCCAGCGTCTATAAAACAAGAGAGATTTCCATAATCAGTTTGGTGTGTCACACAAGAGATAATATCATATTACCGCCCAGTGATTTAGCTCCGGAGGGTTGAATGTCTCGTCTCAGCGCTGTTGTAATACTCTACTGGAGTATGTTAGTGTTATTATTGAGTCGAGTGATTAGTAAGGTGTAGTCTCTCTCTCTCTCTCTATCTATCTATCTATCCATCTTTCCCTATCTTCCATCTCTCTCTCTCTCTCTCTTTCTCTATCTGTCTGTCTGTCTGTCTCTCTCTCTATCTCTCTCTCTCTTTCTCTGTCTGTCTCTCTCTCTCTCTCTCTCTCTCTCTCTCTCTCTCTCTCTCTCTCTCTCTCTCTCTCTCTCTCTCTCTCTCTCTCTCTCTCTCTCTCTCTCTCTTTCTCTATCTGTCTGTCTCTCTCTCTCTATCTCTCTCTCTCTCTCTCTCTCTCTCTCTCTCTCTCTCTCTCTCTCTCTCTCTCTCTCTCTCTCTCTCAAATTTAATATTTATTCAAAGTAAACTTTCGACACAAATTATTTTATCATCAATTATCAACTTATATTTTTTTATAACACAGTTGTATCATAATCTTAAATTTTCCAATCTTACACAAAATTAAAGCTCTGGATATTTAATAATAAAAATAAACAAATAAATAAATAAACCACCGGGACTGACATAAATATTAACTTCCTTGGCTTTTACAAATCAATCTCCATTGTTAAAGAGAACTCAACTACTGTATCTCTTCGTGTTTCACGAAGCTCTGTTTTTGCCTCTGATAAATCTCTTAGTAACTCTAGGGCTCAATTTCTCTCTCTCTCTCTCTCTCTCTCTCTCTCTCTCTCTCTCTCTCTCTCTCTCTCTCTCTCTCTCTCTCTCTCTCTCTCTCTCTCTCTCTCTCTCTCTTTCATCGTCTGCGTTTTTTTCCGCAAGGCTGCGTTCTGTCTCTGTTTTCGTATTCAGCATTAATAATTACATTAACCTCTCATACTACATTCTCTTTTGACGATTCCATTCTACATTTTTTTCAGTAGCGGCTCTTTTCCTACAACTCTTACTGACTCTTTCACTTTTTAAACTCCTTATTTCTGATATTAATTTAATTTCTGTGTCGGTGCTTACGACATACGTACATTCAATTCCAATAAAATCAGTTTTTCTCTTGTTTGCGGTAAATTCCTTTATCATATTTCCTTTGGAAAGTTTTATCTGGAAAGTAAATTGTTAGTTCGCTGTCCTGGAAAACTCTTTATTTCCTTGATCGTCAAACGTTTGCAAAAAACAGAGAAAAAAATCAAAATCAGATGTTGTTTGTTTCACTTCAGCTGAACCAAATTTCTAAATCATCATTGTCTTCAAAATGGAGTTCTCTTGTGATGATTTTCCCTTTCAGTCTCAATATTAGTCCTAAATTACTAGCTTCCGGCCATAACGTTGCATCTGTCAATTTGCTTTTGCAACTTGCAAGGAGAAGTCAAGGCAAAGATTACATGGCGAAGTAACACTGTACTTGCAATGTAGTTTCTTGACACAAACAAAACAAATATTGTATATGTTAACCCCTAAACAGCTGCCGCCCTATTTTCTCCACTTGACTAGTTCATGATAAAAACTATGTACAGACACGCTTGATCTACGATCATTTAAGGCTAATGTATATGAAGAAGTCTGACTAAATATTAAACTACCGAAATGTACTGTGATTTCCTTCGACCCAGACTCGTTATTTACAAGTAGTCGTCTGGGGGAGGAGCATGGTAGGAGTGCCAGGGTAGTGTCTTACTGTGTATGTCATCAGTACCACTCTCATATACGCGTCGGAGGCTGACAGTTTGGCCCTCAACCCCTAAATAATACTGATTTTCTATGCATTTACTACTACTACAAGTACTTTTGCCCCCTTCGTTCCCCTTACTATCTCTTGTGTCATAAACTACTACCACTACTAACTCTTTTACTATTTACACTACCAGCATTACCACTGCCGCTAGTTCCTTCTCCTCCTCTCTTTCTGCCGACCCTGTCCTCCTCGCCTATATATATACTGGCTCACTCACTGTGTGTGGCTTGTAAATGGTCCCCTTGCTGCAACTAAAACTATATGTACTGTTGCAGGACTTTGATGGAGTAGATGGTTTGAACAAATCTCACTTTCATAAATCGCTGCCTTTGAAAATAAATAACTGCATATTCATGTTTAATAAATATATATATATATACAGGTTGATGGTGTTGCAATAAGTAATTGTCTAGGTTGATCAGCTAGAGCAAAGGCTTTTGTTTTAAGTCTCCTGAACATGTCCAGTTATTCTTAGGCCATTTAAATGATCAACATTTAAATATAAAATCTCGCTGTGAAAGAGAAAATAATTTTTAAGTTGCTTTTCTGTTCTGACTGAAGAACTGAGAGTTATTTTACTAAGTCAGTTTACTGGCATATTAATTAACTTTTTTAACAGTTATACCAATTCAGTTTAAACGTAACTTAATAATAACAACCCCAGAAACTAGAGGTTACCGCATATACACGAACTATACAAACATTCATCACGAACCACAGATTCTAAACCATACCCCCGGCCGGGATTGAACCCGCGGTCATAGAGTCTCAAAACTCCAGCCCGTCGCGTTAGCCACTAGACCAGCTACCCACAATAAGATTCATCCAACTAGGTATATTTCTACACCATAGGAAAGTTAGCACAGGCACCTCTGTGACTACAAATGCAAGTTTTTACAGACGAATCTCCAGCTAGCGTGGCCGTGACGAACTCTAGCTCAAGTCCCTTCACTGCCGTCAACATGACTTAAGAAATCGTAATGCACAGATTCTAAGATCTTTAGAAATGATTGTTCCCCATGTGATTCTGATGGTACTGATACAGGTAAGTAACTTGGTAAACATTTATCGACCGCTGAAAATCCTATTGCTGTAGGAAAAGCAGGTGAGTAAATACTGTTTTTCTACGTACTTCAGTGTACGAACCACAGTCCGGCTGGTCAGGTTAGAAATCCATCCAGTTCCCTCTTACCTGGAGGTTACCTGGAGGTTATTCCGGGGATCAACGTCCCCGCGGCCCGGTGCATGACCAGGCCTCCCGATGGATCAGGGCCTGATCAACTAGGCTGTTACTGCTGGCCGCACGCAGTCCGACGTACGAGCCACAGCCCGGCTGATCCGGCACTGACTTTAGGTATCTGTCCAGCTCTCTCTTGAAGGCAGCCAGGGGTTTATTGGCAATTCCCCTAATGCTTGATGGGAGGCTGTTGAACAGTTTTGGGCCCCGGACACTTATGGTGTTTTCTCTTAGTGTACCAATGGCGCCCCTACTTTTTATTGGCGGCATTTTGCATCGTCTGCCCAGTCTTTTACTTTCGTAGGGAGTGATTTCTGTGTGCAGATTTGGGACCATTCCTTCCAAGATTTTCCAAGTGTAGATTATGATATATCTCTCCCTCCTGCGTTCTTGAAGACAGCTAGGGATCTATTGGTAATCCCCTTCCCCCTTGTGTATGATGGGAGGCTGGTGAACAGCCTTGGGCCTCTTAGTCTACTCACAGAAACTCTGTTTTTAATATGTTTGATGGGAGGCTGTTGAACAGTTTTGGGCCCCGGACACTTATGGTGGTACACTAAGAGAAAACACCATAAGTGTCCGGGGCCCAAAACTGTTCAACAACCTCCCATCAAACATTAGGGGAATTGCCAATAAACCCCTGGCTGCCTTCAAGAGAGAGCTGGACAGATACCTAAAGTCAGTGCCGGATCAGCCGGACTGTGGCTCGTACGTTGGACTGCGTGCGGCCAGCAGTAACAGCCTAGTTGATCAGGCCCTGATCCATCGGGAGGCCTGGTCATGGACCGGGCCGCGGGGGCGTTGATCCCCGGAATAACCTCCAGGTAATCTGCCGAGTCCTCTGTTATATTAGAGAGTTATTTGTATGTGAGGTCCTTCTAGGATTTTCCAGGTGTTTACCTGGAGATTACCTGGAGAGAGTTCCGGAGGTCAACGCCCCCGCGGCCCGGTCTGTGACCAGGCCTCCTTAGGTCAGTGTCCCAGGATGCGACCCACACCAGTCGACTAACACCCAGGTACCCATTTTACTGATGGGGAACATAGACAACAGGTGGAAAGAAACACGTCCAATGTTTCTACTCTGGCTGGGAATCGAACCCAGGCCCTCACCGTGTGAAGCGAGAGTGTTAGGTGTAAATGATGATGTATCTTTCTCTTATTTGTTCTAAGGAATACAACACAAGGGACTTCAAACATTCCCAGTAATTAAGGTGCTTGATTGAACTTATACGAGCAGTTAAGGTTTTCTGTACATTGAGCAGATCTGAGGTTGGCAGAAGCTTTCTTCACATATCTTAATTAAGCTGGTTATCAGCACATGAAGGAACTCCTGTAAGACCTTTTTTTTTATTTGCAGTGATCACACCTTGCAGTTAAGACTCTCTTAAAGACCTGTTAAAGAGAATGGATTGTTCTTGGATCGTTCATTCCATTCTGCCAGTCCAGTGGTATACCTGGAGAGTTAGTTAGTTAAAGATTAGCCGGTATTCTCCCGGCCCGGGCCTTGTCCAAGTGGTGGCCCGGCCTTGGCTCCCTCTTTAGGGAGTGTCTGAGACCTAAGTCTCCCATGGGAGGAGGCACAAGTACCTCCTCATCTTTGGGACCAATTGTCCCCAGGCCTAGCCACAAGCTAGGCCTCTCTGGTCTGCCATCCCCGCCCCAAGGGGGCTAATGGGAATGACAGTCTTATGAGCTAAAAGCTCGGACTCAGGGACCTACCCTACCCTACCCTAGAAGGGTTAGGCATGGTGTCGATGAATGATACCTGGAGAGGATTACGGGAGTCAACGCCCCCGCGACCCGGTCCGTGACCAGGCCTCGTGGTGGATCAGCGCCTGATCAACCAGGCTGTTACTGCTGGCCGCACGCAAACCTACGTACGAACCACAACCCGGCTGGTCAGGTACTGACTTCAGATGCCTGTCCAGCTCCTTGAAGACAGTCAGGGAGTCTATATTGGTAATCCCCCTTATGTATGCTGGGAGGTGAAGGCAACCCATGTATATTCCTCCATCCTGAGCCTTGTGTATCTAGTCAGTGTGGATAGAGGTCCTGATTTCCTCTCCGTTTGTCAGCTCGTCTGTTTTTTTTTTTTTTTTTTTTTTTTTTTTTTTTTTTTTTTTTTTTTTTTTTGAGAATCAAGTTTAGGAGCGAAATTTAAAAGGACAGAGAGCAAGCTTTCATTTCGATATTTTTTTTCAAAAAATAAGTTACCTCAGTATTTAATTCAGTCCCACTAAATCAGGAATTTCGTGTAAATAAAAAAATGGATTTTGTGTCGTAACACACTAGTGGTGTTGACGTCCTTGATGTCTGGTGATTATTGTTCCTTAAGATGCAGCTGCTGGCTTCTTCTTCTTCTTCTTCTTCTTTATAATATCAGAGTGTACTTCTGACGGTGCGTTTGTTGTCCCATTGTTTTGTTGTTGCTCTTCTTGCATAAAGACGTCTTCTGCTGTTTGGCTCAGAGTCTGTCAGTCTCGTATTTCCACGTCCTCTGTATGTGTTTCTTTTCTGCCTCTCTCTCTCTCTCTCTCTCTCTCTCTCTCTCTCTCTCTCTCTCTCTCTCTCTCTCTCTCTCTCTTCTTTTTTTCTCTCATACTCTTGTAATCTACATTTTCTTTTCCCTCTGTCTCACTTCCACTCCTCATCTCTTCACTTCACCTCGTCTTATCCTTTCCTGTCTCCTCCTCCTTTACTCTTTATTTCCTCTCCCGGTCCACATTTTAATTCCCTCTCCTCTATCTACCCCTCTCTGTCACCACCTCTCCTCCCTCACCCTAGCACCCAATCGCTCCCCCTCTGCTCCCCTCCTCCGTCTCCCTGCCAGTCCCACGTGTTGGTAGTATCAGGTATCAGAGCAGACAGTCACGTCTTGTCCTCTCTCTCTCTCTCACTAGCTCCACCACACATGCTTTCACATTTGCCACCCCTTAATATGTGCTAAATGTTATGTTCCATTTGTTAACCCAGGAACATATTAGGAGTTCCTAATTTAAGATGACGGAATTTTGTTAAATTTCATCACTGCATCAACATATAGATGTATATATATATATATATATATTATATATATATATATATATATATATATATATATATATATATATATATATATATATATATATATATATATATATATATATATATATATATATATATATATATATATATATTATAATAGGATGGGGTCCTATTATATAATATATATATATATATATATATATATATATATATATATATATATATATATATATATATATATATATATATATATATATATATATATATATATATATATATATATATATATATATATATATATATATATATATATATATATATATATATTTCAAAATAGGATGGGGTCCACCTCTGGTGTAAATTGTGGGACCCACAGCCTCGGAGAAGTGGATAAAAAGGCTTCAAGGAAGAATATTTGGATTTCTTCCTGAAGCCGTTTGAATATTCCACTTCCCCTACCACCCCATCTTTTCATTTATTTTTTTTTTTACCAATAGGAATATTTTATTACATAATATGGTACAGAAGATTTAAGAGATACATTGTTGATATAAAGGTGGCATATAAGGTACATGTTGTTACGTGTGTATCACCGATTATAAGGCGAAAATCTCATCCAGCTCCTCAGAGCTGGGGCGTGTGCCCAAAATACAGCAGGCATTACCCCTTTGAACAGCCGCACTGAGCCGCTGGAACAAAAAACTAGCTGCCCTGGGATCCCTAGTTACCCTGATGAGTCTTTTTCCCAGCTCCTTAAGGAATTTAGATGCACTCTTTCCCCATGAGCCAAGGGCCTCTGAGCCTATGGGAACAAACATATAATGATGGGCAAGTTCTCCATATTTTCTAGACTTTTGGGACTCCCTGAAGCTGGCAGCTGCCCCTCCTTCCTCCTTGGTGTATTGGAGATAGGTATCAGCCAAGGTAGATGCACATGTATAGTCCCACACCACCTGCTTCCCATCTGTCCAGGCTTGAAAGGTGATACCATCTGGACGCTTCTGGCTGCCATCATATCTGCATAGTTGGGGTGGCTCCCTTACTGCTGGGCATCCAGCTGTTGTGAGGCTCCTCTTGATAATGTTATTAACCTCCTCATGTCTCGCAATCTTTCCCTCGGATTTACGGCACACAAGACCGTGGTACCCCAATAAAAAGTAGGGGCGCCATTGGTACACTAAGAGAAAACACCATAAGTGTCCGGGGCCCAAAACTGTTCAACAGCCTCCCATCAAGCATTAGGGGAATTGCCAATAAACCCCTGGCTGCCTTCAAGAGAGAGCTGGACAGATACCTAACGTCAGTGCCGGATCAGCCGGGCTGTGGCTCGTACGTCGGACTGCGTGCGGCCAGCAGTAACAGCCTAGTTGATCAGGCCCTGATCCATCGGGAGGCCTGGTCATGGACCGGGCCGCGGGGGCGTTGATCCCCGGAATAACCTCCAGGTAACCTCCAGGTACCCGAATCGGTCTGCTGCTTCACTGCATATTCCTTGAGTGACCCAAGAGGAGCACCAAGGAGAGTGCTATTGGCTGGATCAATGGCTCGTGCTCCTGGTAAAACGGCGCTAATATTCTGGATTATCTGTCGATTGGTAGAAACTATTTCACATTTGGTGGGGTTTAAAGAAAGGCCCAGGCTTTCTCCCATGTCTTTAATTTTACTGATGTCCTCTAGGAGAGATTCTGTTGTGCCAGCTAGGGTACCGTCGTCCAGGAACCATATATTGAGCTCGCTGGAGAGTGCTTATGTGACTTCCTTGATGACCAAACAGAATAGAAAGGGGGCGAGAAGGTCCCCCTGTTGCACGCCCTCACATGAGTCAATTTCATGGTCCCCAAACAATAGTTTGGAAGTCACACTATAACACGATTCTATGAAGGGATAAAGGGAAGGGAAGTTTCTATAAACTGCTTGGAGAGCAGCACCCCTTCTGGCTGAGTTGAAAGCGTTGGCAAAGTCCAATTTGACCAAGGCTTTTTCATCGGACATGTTGTTGATATATACTCGTGCTGTGTGGGCAGCTGCTTCACAGCCCTGTTGAACGCCGAAACCGAGCTGAGTTGGTTTCAGCATTGCAGCAGCCTCTTGACTCATCATTCTTACTGCAGCCTTGGCGACTAGGCGCCGAAGGGTGTTACCCACTGCAATGGGCCTGATTCCGCCATCATTTTTCCGGAGGGCACACAATGAGGCACCAAAGAAAAGGGGTCTGATGGCATCTGGGACACTGCCAGCCAGGCACAGGTTGGAAAATTTGGTGAGTTCAGACAGCAGCCTCTCTGAAACCTCACCAAGTGCTGGATTGAGTATTTGTTTTAAGTGTTGAGGCCTTAAACCAGTGAAACCTCCTGCTGAACCCTGTGGAAATGACATAGCAGCTTTATACACATTAGCATCCTGTAAGGTTAGATGTTCTTCACCTATATATATATATAAATATATATATATATATTTATATATATATATATATATATATATATATATATATATATATATATATATATATATATATATATATATATATATATATATATATATATATATGTCGTGCCGAATATGTAAAACTGGTCAGTTAGGAAGAACTCATTAAGAACTCAAATTAAGTCCTTTCTGAAATTTTCTCTTATACGTTTAAAGATATATTTTTTCATTAATGTTAATGTAAAACTTAATAATTTTGCACCAAAAGAATCTTAGAAAACTTACCTAACCTTATTATAACAAGAACAATTTATTTTAGTCTAACCCAACTAAATATATTTTAGATTTGTTTACAATAATTTAATACTAAACAAACACAGTGAAATATATTTTTTTCGTTAGGTTAAGAATGAGTTTGGCAAAATTCTTGCATACACAAATTTTCGCTTGTCTTATATGGCAAGATGAGCGTTGCTATTTAAGCCAAAATCGCAAGTTCTGCCTATTCGGCACGACATATATATATATATATATATATATATATATATATATATATATATATATATATATATATATATATATATATATATATATATACACGTATATGTAATCAGCTGTGTGGTGGCTCTCTTGTACATAAACTTTTTTCGGACTTATTAAGATCTCTAGGCGACATTCACTATGGTTCACAAAATCGTAATCACACGATTGCAAACAAACCATACCACGGTCTGGCGTTTTGACTCACTGATCGCGCGTTCTAGCCCCGCCCGTGGTATGGTTCGCTATGGTGTTTATTAATATTTCCAAATGCTAATAAAACATTGAACTGTGGATAAAGAATGTTTTACATAGAAAATTTCTAAATGTTAGCTGAAAGGAAGAAGGCAGATTTTTATTAATCTGGCAGTCTGTTAGTATTAATCCATATTACCTTACCTAACAGTGCATAACCCAGCGTGGACCTGCCTCGCATTGGCCAGTAGGCCTGCTGCAGTGTTACTTCTTTCTTGTGTTCTTATGTAACCTACTCTACCCTAACTATATTCTCAAGCAGGTTGCTTAGAAGCTCCTGTTACAGTGAACTACGATGGGTTATGTTCGCTTCCTTATATCATTTATTAACCTATTTATTTAAGCAAAGTACATCATATATGTGTCGATCTTGAACCTTCAGTAACTCACTCTGGCCCAGAACTAACACACCACTGATGGTCTCATAGCTGTACTTCCTTTCCCTCCCACTTGTCCACTAACCTCTCCACGACTACCCTTCAAGATGAATATAAATCTCTGTTTACTCTCTTATATCGCCCTAAACGCCTCATTACTCCTCCCTCCTGCTACCTAAGACTTGACGATATCCTCACCAAACTACTGAAGTCACCCAGCTCAGGCTGACACTTCCGGCACGACACCTGCTCTGTGTGATGGAATACGACAGAGAAACACGGCTAGCTTTCGTTCCCACTGTGTAACACTCGTTTAGAACAGGATGACTGCACACTGTGGGTGATCACATCATTTAGCTCTTAAAGAAGAAAGCAGGGCACTGCTGAATAAGTTTTTATTTAGATTTAACACACAAGCTAATATTTTTCAAATTGTCTTATATAGTAACTGGTATAAATTAGCCTGGGTTAACCCAGTGAAGTTAAACACTGTGACTTATTCCCGCTGAGGCGTTCCCAACATGTAACTATATTTCTGAGTCCTGTGTCTCTCGAAATAGCTATGGTAATTTTTTTTGTCTCCCTGTCATTGCTTTCACCTTCCGCTACTTTATCATCTTTCCCCCTCCCTCATCCCCTTGATTCCCATCATGTAACTCTCACACAGAAGAAAGCAGGTACACACTGCTGGTTGTACATGAATGATACATAATGCTGACAGGATGACGAGGTACATGTGCAACATCTGGATATGTTTATTTGTAGACGTTTCGCCAAGCAGTGGCTTTAGCAATACAGTACAAGGACATAATGTGAAGTATGTAGAACTATATACAAAAAGAGAGGTAATCAGTCCCACTGTCTTGGTGTTGGTGAAGGGCACCGTGGTCTTAAAGACTCTTCAAGACTACGGTGCCCTTCACCAACACCAAGACTGAGGGACTGATTACCCCATATTTTGTATATAGTTCTATACTCTTCACATTATGTCCTTGTATTGATAAAGCCACTGGTTGGCGAAACGTCTACAAATAAAGCTACCCAGGTGTTGCACATGTGTCCAATTCTTCACACACTGCTGGTGTATCTTTTTTTCTTAATTAAAACAAAAATCAACACAGTGGCAGTGTATTTTTATTCTGCCAGGTTTTACTCCACCACAAGTTACTGTACTAAGTCCCTCATATATCCCTTGATGCCGGTGAGGGGTTCTTGATCCAGGACGGTGGACCTATCTTCCCTCTCCTTAAATCGAAGCTGATTGCTTCCCATGAGCGGTGATAATGAATACTGGCGGTTGGTGTTCACTCTCGTGTGGTTGCTTCTACGTGAGTGAAAATTAGAGATGATTGTAAGTAGCCATATGCTTTCTTACTCTCTCTCTCTCTGTCTCTCAAGCACGTATACACAACAGGACAAGTGTCTATCGAAAAGTGCCTTTGACGACTGGTATCTAATACACACACACACACACACACACACACACACACACACACACACACACACACACACACACACACACTCCAGCTTCCAGCAAGGTAGTATAGCAAGGTTAGCGGCGAGGGAATACGAGGGAGAGTTGAAGGCATGAATGACATTTGCATATCCTGTGTGTGTGTGTGTGCGTGTGTGTGTGTGTGTGTGTGTGTGTGTGTGTGTGTGTGTGTGTGTGTGTGTGTGTACTCACCTAGTTGTACTCACCTAGTTGAGGTTGCGGGGGTCGAGTCCGAGCTCCTGGCCCCGCCTCTTCACTGATCGCTACTAGGTCACTCTCCCTGAACCGTGAGCTTTATCATACCTCTGCTTTAAGCTATGTATGGATCCTGCCTCCACTACATCGCTTCCCAAACTATTCCACTTACTACTCTGTGGCTGAAGAAATACTTCCTAACATCCCTGTGATTCATCTGTGTCTTCAACTTCCAACTGTGTCCCCTTGTTACTGTGTCCAATTTCTGGAACATCCTGTCTTTGTCCACCTTGTCAATTCCTCTCAGTATTTTGTATGTCGTTATCATGTCCCCCCTATCTCTCCTGTCCTCCAGTGTCGTCAGGTTGATTTCCCTTAACCTCTCCTCGTAGGACATACCTCTTAGCTCTGGGACTAGTCTTGTTGCAAACCTTTGCACTTTCTCTAGTTTCTTTACGTGCTTGGCTAGGTGTGGGTTCCAAACTGGTGCCGCATACTCCAATATGGGCCTAACGTACACGGTGTACAGGGTCCTGAACGATTCCTTATTAAGATGTTGGAATGCTGTTCTGAGGTTTGCTAGGCGCCCATATGCTGCAGCAGTTATTTGGTTGATGTGCGCTTTAGGAGATGTGCCTGGTGTTATACTCACCCCAAGATCTTTTTCCTTGAGTGAGGTTTGTAGTCTCTGGCCCCCTAGACTGTACTCCGTCTGCGGTCTTCTTTGCCCTTCCCCAATCTTCGTGACTTTGCACTTGGTGGGATTGAACTCCAGGAGCCAATTGCTTGACCAGGTCTGCAGCCTGTCCAGATCCCTTTGTAGTTCTGCCTGGTCTTCGATCGAGTGAATTCTTCTCATCAACTTCACGTCATCTGCAAACAGGGACACCTCAGAGTCTATTCCTTCCGTTATGTCGTTCACAAATACCAGAAACAGCACTGGTCCTAGGACTGACCCCTGTGGGACCCCGCTGGTCACAGGTGCCCACTCTGACACCTCGCCACGTACCATGACTCGATGCTGTCTTCCTGACAATTATTCCCTGATCCATTGTAGTGCCTTCCCTGTTATCCCTGCTTGGTCCTCCAGTTTTTGCACCAATCTCTTGTTTGGAACTGTGTCAAACGCCTTCTTGCAGTCCAAGAATATGCAATCCACCCACCCCTCTCTCTCTTGTCTTACTGCTGTCACCATGTCATAGAACTCCAGTAGGTTTGTGACACAGGATTTCCCGTCCCTGAAACCATGTTGGCTACTGTTGATGAGATCATTCCTTTCTAGGTGTTCCACCACTCTTCTCCTGATAATCTTCTCCATGATTTTGCATACTATACATGTCAGTGACACTGGTCTATAGTTTAATGCTTCATGTCTGTCTCCTTTTTTAAAGAATGGGACTACATTTGCTGTCTTCCATGCCTCAGGCAATCTCCCTGTTTCGATAGATGTATTGAATATTGTTGTTAGGGGTACACATAGCGCCTCTGCTCCCTCTCTCAATACCCATGGGGAGATGTTATCTGGCCCCATTGCCTTTGAGGTATCTAGCTCACTCAGAAGCCTCTTCACTTCTTCCTCGGTTGTGTGTACTGTGTCCAGCACATGGTGGTGTGCCCCACCTCTCCGTCTTTCTGGAGCTCCTTCTGTCTCCTCTGTGAACACTTCTTTGAATCTCTTGTTGAGTTCCTCACATACTTCACGGTCATTTCTTGTTGTCTCTCCTCCTTCCTTCCTTAGCCTGATTACTTGGTCCTTGACTGTTGTTTTCCTCCTGATGTGGCTGTACAACAGTTTCGGGTCAGATTTGGCTTTCACTGCTTTGTCATTTTCATATTGTCTTTGGGCCTCCCTTCTTATCTGTGCATATTCGTTTCTGGCTCTACGACTGCTCTCCTTATTCTCCTGGGTCCTTTGCCTTCTATATTTCTTCCATTCCCTAGCACACTTGGTTTTTGCCTCCCTGCACCTTTGGGTAAACCATGGGCTCATCCTGGCTTTTTCATTATTCCTGTTACCCTTGGGTACAAACCTCTCCTCAGCCTCCTTGCATTTTGTTGCTACATATTCCATCATCTCATTAACTGGCTTCCCTGCCAGTTCTCTGTCTCACTGAACCCCGTTCAGGAAGTTCCTCATTCCTGTGTAGTCCCCTTTCTTGTAGTTTGGCCTTCCTGCTTCTCCCTCCACTTTTAGCTCTACTGTGTATTTGAAGCTTAAAACCACATGGTCACTGGCCCCAAGGGGTCTTTCATATGTGGTGTCCTCGATATCTGCACTACTCAAGGTGAATACTAAGTCCAGCCTTGCTGGTTCATCCTCTCCTCTCTCTCTTGTAGTGTCCCTTACGTGTTGGTATATGAAGTTTTCCAGTACCACCTCCATCATCTTAGCCGTCCATGTATCTTGGCCCCCATGCAGGTCCAATTTCTCCCAATCGATCTCCTTGTGGTTAGTCACCCATGATCAGGAGCTTTGCCCTGCATGCATGAGCTCTTCTGACCACTGTAGCCTGTGTGTGTGTGTGTGTGTGTGTGTGTGTGTGTGTGTGTGTGTGTGTGTGTGTGTGTGTGTGTGTGTGTGTGTGTGTGTGTGTGTGTGTGTGTGTGTGTGTGTGTGTGTGTGTGTGTGTGTGTGTGTGTGTGTGTGTGTGTGTGTGTGTGTGTGTGTGTGCGTGCGTGCGTGCGTGTGTGCGTGCGTCCACATTAATTTCTGCATAAATAATTCAGTACGATTGTTACCTCGTATAAACATGTAAATAGTTGATTACCGGTGTAAATTGTTCAGCGGTAGCTCTCTGGTCCAGTCCCTGGACCCATTATGTGCCTCTGTAATGTTGAGGTACAGTCCCTGGACCCATTATGTACCTCTGTAATGTTGAGGTACAGTCGCTGGACCCATTATGTACCTCTGTAATGTTGAGGTACAGTCCCTGGACCCATTATATACCTCTGTAATGTTGAGGTACAGTCCCTGGACCCATTATGTACCTCTGTAATGTTGAGGTACAGTTCCTGGACCCATTATGTACCTCTGTAATGTTGAGGTACAGTCCCTGGACCCATTATGTACTTCTGTAATGTTGAGGTACAGTCCCTGGACCCATTATGTACCTCTGTAATGTTGAGGTACAGTCCCTGGACCCATTATGTACTTCTGTAATGTTGAGGTACAGTCCCTGGACCCATTATGTACTTCTGTAATGTTGAGGTACAGTCCCTGGACCCATTATGTACCTCTGTAATGTTGAGGTACAGTCCCTGGACCCATTATGTACCTCTGTAATGTTGAGGTACAGTCCCTGGACCCATTATGTACCTCTGTAATGTTGAGGTACAGTCCCTGGACCCGTTATGTACCTTTGTAATGTTGAGGTACAGTCCCTGGACCCATTATGTACCTTTGTAATGTTGAGGTACAGTCCCTGGACCCGTTATGTACCTTTGTAATGTTGAGGTACAGTCCCTGGACCCATTATGTACCTTTGTAATGTTGATGTACAGTCCCTGGACCCATTATGTACTTCTATAATGTTGAGGTACAGTCCCTGGACCCATTATGTACCTTTGTAATGTTGAGGTACAGTCCCTGGACCCATTATGTACCTTTGTAATGTTGAGGTACAGTCCCTGGACCCATTATGTACTTCTGTAATGTTGAGGTACAGTCCCTGGACCCATTATGTACCTCTGTAATGTTGAGGTACAGTCCCTGGACCCATTATGTACCTCTGTAATGTTGAGGTACAGTCCCTGGACCCATTATGTGCCTCTGTAATGTTGAGGTACAGTCCCTGGACCCATTATGTACTTATGTAATGTTGAGGTACAGTCCCTGGACCCATTATGTACTTCTGTAATGTTGAGGTACAGTCCCTGGACCCATTATGTACCTCTGTAATGTTGAGGTACAGTCCCTGGACCCATTATATACTTCTGTAATGTTGAGGTACAGTCCCTGGACCTATTATGTACCTTTGTAATGTTGAGGTACAGACCCTGGACTCATTATGTACCTTTGTAATGTTGAGGTACAGTCCCTGGACCCATTATGTACCTCTGTAATGTTGAGGTACAGTCCCTGGACCCATTATGTACTTCTGTAATGTTGAGGTACAGTCCCTGGACCCATTATGTACCTCTGTAATGTTGAGGTACAGTCCCTGGACCCATTATGTACTTCTGTAATGTTGAGGTACAGTCCCTGGACCCATTATGTACCTCTGTAATGTTGAGGTACAGTCCCTGGACCCATTATGTACCTTTGTAATGTTGAGGTACAGACCCTGGACTCATTATGTACCTTTGTAATGTTGAGGTACAGTCCCTGGACCCGTTATGTACCTCTGTAATGTTGAGTTACAGTCCCTGGACCCATTATGTGCCTCTGTAATCCTTTGACTACCGCCCACAGGATGGGTATGGGGTACATAATGAAGATGTTAAACTAACTCCCATTCCATGTATGACATCCTCCTTTCTCTGACCTCGCTTCCCATTCTCATCTCCGCTTCCCCGTCCTCCTCACTACATCATCTAACCGTCTAGCTCCTCCCATCCCATCTTCTAACCCTACCTACATCTCTTTCCCCTCCTTCCCTCCCCCCTCCCCAGACACGAGGGCCACTAGCGCCGAGGGGCGGGGCGGGGCGGGGGCAGTGCGCGACATTACACGCCTGCTGCATTGTAACAATATCTCAGGTACCGATAACGGGACCCGAGACACCGATACCAGGATTAGCTTTCCCGGGTAGCACGAGGGAGATGCATGCCACAGGGCAGGAGCAGCGGGCGAGTGATGCCTTCGCTGAAGCTGTGCCCACAAGCACCGCTATGAAGACAGACCACGGGTAGATCCAGAACGGTTGTAGGCCGGGTGATTGTGGGCTGGGTGGTGGTGGTTGGTTGGGTGGTGCTAGTCTGGGTTGTGGTAGGCTGGGTTTTGGTTGCTTGGGTGGTGGTAGGCTGGGTAGTGGTAGGCCGGGTGGTGGTAAGCTGGGTGGTGCTAGTCTGAGTGGTTGTAGGCTGGGTATTGGTTGCTTGGGTGGTGGTTGGCTGGTAGTGGTAGGCTGGGTGGTGGTAGGCTGGGTATTGGTTTCCTGGGTGGTGGTAGGCTGGGTATTGGTTTCCTGGGTGGTTATAGGCTGGGTGGTGGCAGGCTGGGTGTTAGTGAGCTGGGAGGTTATAGGCTGAGTGGTGGTTGCCTGGGTGGTTGTAGGCTGGGTGGTAGTAAGCTGAGAGGTTATAGGCTGAGTGTTGGTTGCCTGGGTGGTTGGAGGCTGGGTGTTAGTAGGCTGGGTGGTTGTAGGCTCGGTGGTGGAAGGCTGGGTGGTTGTTGGCTGGGTGGTGGTAGGCTGGGGGATTGTGCACAGCAGGTTACGCTTAACCTGTAATGTGAGTTTATTCCACACACACACACACAGACACACACACACACACACACACACACACACACACACACACACACACACACACACACACACACACACGCGCGCGCGCGCGCGCGCGCGCACACGGCGAAGTGGTAGCCAGGGCTGTGATTCGACCCTTGCAACAACAAATAGGTGAGTACACACACACACACACACACACACTGACACACTGGAGGACAGAAGGGTCAGGGGAGACATGATAACGACATACAAGATACTGCGGGGAATAGACAAGGTGGACAGATATAGGATGTTCCAGAGAGGGGACACAGGGACAAGGGGTCACAACTGGAAGCTGAAGACTCAGACGAGTCACAGGGACGTTAGGAAGTATTTCTTCAGTCATAGAGTTGTCAGGAAGTGGAATAGCCTAGCAAGTGAAGTAGTGGAGGCAGGAACCATACATAGTTTTAAGAAGAGGTATGATACAGCTCAGGAAGCAGAGAGAGAGAGGACCTAGTAGCGATCAGTGAAGAGGCGGGGCCAGGAGCTGAGTCTCGACCCCTGCAACCACAATTAGGTGAGTACACACACACACACACACACACACACACACACACGGCGAAGTGGTAGCCAGGGCTGTGATTCGACCCTTGCAACAACAAATAGGTGAGCACACACACACACACACACGCACACGCATACGCATAGGCACACACACGCACACGCATACGCATAGGCACACACACGCACACCACACACACACACACACACACACAGTGGTAGAGGTAGGACTCATACATAGCTTTAAGGAGAGGTGTGACAGGGCTCGCAGTCAGGAGAGTGAACCCAGAAAGGTGGAGCCAGGAGCTGAGACGCGAGCCCTGGAACCACAAATAGGTGTGTTAAACACAGCTAGACTGTATTGGATGCATCTAAAACATTCTGGACACATCTAAAGTCTGTTAGACACATTCGAGAGTGTGCTGGATACATAAAGAATCTGTTGGACACATGTAGAACCTTTCGTTACAGGTAGAGTGTGCTGGACACAGCTAGAGTGTGTTGGACACAGCTAGAGTGTGTTGGACACAGCTAGTTTGTGTTGGACACAGCTAGAGTGTGTTGAACACAGCTAGAATGTGTTGGACACAGCTAGAGTGTGTTGGACACATTTAGAGTGTGTTGGACACAACTAGAGTGTGTTGGACACAGCTAGAGTGTGTTGGACACAGCTAGAGTGTGTTGGACACAGCTAGTGTGTGTTGGACACAGCTAGAGTGTGTTGGACACAGCTAGAGTGTGTTGGACACAGCTTGTGTGTGTTGGACACAGCTAGAGTGTGTTGGACACAGCTAGTGTGTGTTGGACACAGCTAGTGTGTGTTGGACACAGCTAGAGTGTGTTGGACACAGCTAGAGTGTGTTGGACACAGCTAGAGTGTGTTGGACACATTTAGAGTGTGTTGGACACAGCTAGAGTGTGTTGGACACAGCTAGAGTGTGTTGGACACAGCTAGTGTGTGTTGGACACAGCTAGAGTGTGTTGGACACAGCTAGAGTGTGTTGGACACATTTAGAGTGTGTTGGACACAACTAGTGTGTGTTGGACACAGCTAGAGTGTGTTGGACACAGCTAGTGTGTGTTGGACACAGCTAGAGTGTGTTGGACACAGCTAGAGTGTGTTGGACACAGCTAGAGTGTGTTGGACACAGCTAGAGTGTGTTGGACACAGCTAGTGTGTGTTGGACACAGCTAGAGTGTGTTGGACACAGCTAGAGTGTGTTGGACACATTTAGAGTGTGTTGGACACAGCTAGTGTGTGTTGGACACAGCTAGAGTGTGTTGGACACAGCTAGTGTGTGTTGGACACAGCTAGAGTGTGTTGGACACAGCTAGAGTGTGTTGGACACAGCTAGAGTGTGTTGGACACAGATAGAGTGTGTTGGACACAGCTAGAGTGTGTTGGACACAGCTAGAGTGTGTTGGACACAGCTAGAGTGTGTTGGACACAGCTAGTGTGTGTTGGACACAGCTAGAGTGTGTTGGACACAGCTAGAGTGTGTTGGACACAGAGTGTGTTGGACACAGCTAGAGTGTGTTGGACACAGCTAGAGTGTGTTGGACACAGCTAGAGTGTGTTGGACACGTTATTACACATGCAGCTCGCCCTCTCTTGTCATACATTACTATGTTTCTGCTGGATAAGTTGGTGTTTGAGCAAGCAGTTGCTACACGCCACTGGCAAGGAGACTTCCAACACCTCGGGTTGCTGCTGTCACATCTTCAGCTTCCCCTCCAAGACGTCTCCCCAACCTCAAGATCAAGAAATACACACACGCGCGCGCACACACACACATGCACATCAAACATCCTAGCAACAACACACTGAAATAACTCCCACACACATACGACACACACACATGCAACACACACATGACACACAATCGTGTGCACAAAAAATGTCAACAGAACAACAAACACAACAGTAGATAAATGCTGCAACAGTGATGCCTTGAAGGGGCTACCTTGAAGGGGCTACCTTGAAGCTGGTGAAAAGACTCTTCATTCTGGGAACTGGAGCTACTTTTGTTGCCTCGAATCAAACCTGAAAATATTTCCACCTCCCATCCCAGGAACCGTAAGACCCCCTCATGGGTTTCGCGCTTTCCCAAGAACACTTAACAGGAAAGCGGAAATGTACGAACCCGCATCCAGTTTAAAGATATGCAACAAAACTAAACTACCCACAACTCTCACAAAACAGGACAGACAAGCGTGCCCACAGGAGCGGCCCCTGCCCCCACAGCTCAGTTCCCACAAGAGGACCGAGAAAGGACCCTGACCCATACTTCCTACAAGAGAGGACGACCAAGCATGCCCATAGAATTAGTGAACCCTGGCCCACATCTCCTTCAAGAATGAGAAGTAGGTGCGCCACAGCAGGAGGAGCCCCTCGCTAACAGCTCCCACAGAAGAGGATCACTAACAAGCGCACCCAGAAGAGTAGGAGATAACTGTCCCATAGCTCCCACATAGCCATAGGAAGACAAAATACTGGCCCACGTATTCCACGTGCCTACAGGAGGGAGGTCCCTGGCTCACAGCTTCCACAAAAGAGAAGAACAAACAAGCGTGGCCACAGGAGTAGCGCAGTGCGCTGCGCTGTGACCATCCACTGAGGTCTCCAGGATAACCACAGCCTGAAGATAATGAGCAGCGTCTTCAATTCCACGCTACCTGGAGGAGAAGAACAGCCAGGTACCAATAGTAAGCAGGGATAATCCCCAGGTACCAAGATTATTGTATTACACAACAGCCCAGTATTACTGGGGGTGCTGATCCGGGTCATCGTGGGCGCCCTCTAGGGTATAGAGGGTAGATAGATAGATAGATAGTAGTAGTTGTAGTAGTAGCAGTAATAGCAGCACTGACAGTAACAGCAACGGTATCTACATATGCAGTGGTAGTAGCATCTGCAGCAGTAGGTCAAGCTGCAACGAAATCTGAAGCAGAAGAAGCAGTAAAAGCAGAAGCAAAATCAGCAGACCTGCAATAATAGTTTTAGCAGAAACAGCAACAGTCGTAGCAACAGAAGTCGTAGCAGCAGCAGTCGTAGCAACAGAAGTCGTAGTGACAGAAGCTGCAACAGAAATAACAGCAGCAGCAACAGCAATAGCGGACATATTAGGACAGTGACTTGCTGTGGCTGAGGACAGTGACATGCTGCGACTGAGGACAGTGACATCCTGTGGCTGAGGACAGTGACATGCTGTGGCTGAGGACAGTGACATGCTGTGGCGGAGGACAGTGACATGCTGTGGCTGAGGACAGTGTGTGTAGTGTGGTACTCCTGTGTCGTCTGCTTCTATCATACTATCATATTACTGGCATGCTAAATTCGTACATAGTTAATTACACGTTTTAGACAGAGAAATATATATATATATATATATATATATATATATATATATATATATATATATATATATATATATATATATATATATATATATAGTAAGGTTATGAGGATAACAAAAAGATTAGGTGATGAAAGATTGGATATCAGATTGGAGGGAGAGAGTATGGAGGAGGTGAATGTATTCAGATATTTGGGAGTGGACGTGTCAGCGGATGGGTCTATGAAAGATGAGGTGAATCATAGAATTGATGAGGGGAAAAGGGTGAGTGGTGCACTTAGGAGTCTGTGGAGACAAAGAACTTTGTCCTTGGAGGCAAAGAGGGGAATGTATGAGAGTATAGTTTTACCAACGCTCTTATATGGGTGTGAAGCATGGGTGATGAATGTTGCAGCGAGGAGAAGGCTGGAGGCAGTGGAGATGTCATGTCTGAGGGCAATGTGTGGTGTGAATATAATGCAGAGAATTCGTAGTTTGGAAGTTAGGAGGAGGTGCGGGATTACCAAAACTGTTGTCCAGAGGGCTGAGGAAGGGTTGTTGAGGGGGTTCGGACATGTAGAGAGAATGGAGCGAAACAGAATGACTGCAAGAGTGTATCAGTCTGTAGTGGAAGGAAGGCGGGGTAGGGGTCGGCCTAGGAAAGGTTGGAGAGAGGGGATAAAGGAGGTTTTGTGTGCGAGGGGCTTGGACTTCCAGCAGGTATGCATGAGCGTGTTTGATAGGAGTGAATGGAGACAAATGGTTTTTAATACTTGACGTGCTGTTGGAGTGTGAGCAAAGTAACATTTATGAAGGGGTTCAGGAAAACCGGCAGGCCGGACTTGAGTCCTGGAGATGGGAAGTACAGTGCCTGCACTCTGAAGGAGGAGTGTTAATGTTGCAGTTTAAAAACTGTAGTGTAAAGCACCCTTCTGGCAAGACAGTGATGGAGTGAATGATGGTGAAAGTTTTTCTTTTTTGGGCCACCCTGCCTTGGTGGGAATAGGCCAGTGTGATAATAAATATATATATATATATATATATATATATATATATATATATATATATATATATATATATATATATATATATATATATATATATATATATATATATATATATATATATGAAGTAACAGGTTAAGAGTGGTCAGATTAGGTCCAACTGGACCTCAGTGTTAGGTAGTGTATACATGACACCTGGACCGGAAGTAAGACGGCTTAGTTTTCCATAATCTATTTTTTCAAGATATGAATATTTTTCTTTTGCAAATCATGTATAACAACGATTAAATTTATCTTCTTATTTTATTTTTACATTCAGAGGAATTCACATGAAGAGAGCGAGAGAGAGAGAGAGATAAAGTCAGTTGATCAAATGAAAATGCTGGCCCACAGATGGCTCCAACTTCATCCTGTTTCCTACTTGTATGTCTCATAACAATAAAAATGCTTTTAAATGAGCTGATGTAGGTAACAGCTCTTAGCTTGCCAATAAAGTTAGGAATCCTTAACCTGTAAATAGCTGTCAATAAAGCTAGGGATCCTTAACCTTGTCAAACCCTGTGTAAAAAGAGAGAGAGAGAGAGAGAGCCAGAGAGAGCAGCAATAATAGACAGACTTGCATTCTATAAAAGCAATATATGTGGCCGGAGGTGGTCGTCAGCTGTCCCAGCTGGGGGTCACAATGCCAGTGTTCACATGTGTGTGTGTGTGTGTACTCACCTATTTGTGGTTGCAGGGGTCGAGTCATAGCTCCTGGCCCCGCCTCTTCACTGACCGCTACTGGGTCCTCCCTCTTCCTGCTCCATGAGCTTTATCTTACCTCGTCTTAAAACTATGTATAGTTCCTGCCTCCACTACATCGCTTGCCAGATTATTCCACTTCCTAACAACTCTGTGGCTGAAGAAATACTTCCTAACATACTTCCTAAGACTCTTCTGAGTCTTCAGCTTCCAATTGTGACCCCTTGTTTCTGTGTCCCCTCTCTGGAACATCTTGTCTCTGTCCACCTTGTCTATTCCACGCAGTATTTTGTATGTCGGTATCATGTCTCCCCTAACCCTCCTGTCCTCCAGTGTCGTCAGTCCGATTTCCCTTAACCTTTCTTCATAGAACATTCCACTTAGCTCTGGAACCAGCCTTGTTGCAAACCTTTACACTTTCTCTAATTTCTTGACGCGTTTGACCAGGTGTGGGTTCCAAACTGGTGCTGCATACTCCAGTATGGTCTTGACGTGCACAGTGTATAAAGTCTTGAACGATTCCTTACTGAGGTACCGGAACGCTATTCTCAGGTTTGCCAAGCGCCCATATGCTGCAGCAGTTATCTGGTTAATGTGTGCTTCTGTCGATGTACTCGGTATTATACTCCAAGATCTTTCTCCTTAGTGAGGTTTGCAGCCTTTGGCCTCCTAGCTTGTACTCTGTCTGCGATCTTTGCCCTTCTCCGATTTTCACGACTTTGCATTTGGCGGGGTTAAATTCTAGGAGGCAGTTGCTGGACCACGCATCCAACCTGTCCAGGTCTCTTTGTAGACCTGTCTGGCCGGCATCTGATTTAATTCTCCTCATCAACTTCACATCATTTGCAAACAGGGACACTTCTGAGTCTATCCCTTTCGTCATGTCGTTCACATATACCAAGAATAGAACTGATCCCAGGACTGTCCCCTGTGGGACTCCGCTCGTCACAGGTACCAACTGTGATA
The DNA here is from genome assembly GCF_038502225.1 of Cherax quadricarinatus. Taxonomy (NCBI): domain Eukaryota; kingdom Metazoa; phylum Arthropoda; class Malacostraca; order Decapoda; family Parastacidae; genus Cherax; species Cherax quadricarinatus. The sequence goes on from NC_091301.1 coordinate 1,699,389, forward strand.
CCTCATCACGGACCCGTTTCCAATTTCTAATTCGGTTTCAGCTTGTACGACACCTATTTCTAATTGCTTAATGCACCTGTTTTTAGCTTCTAAACCACTTGTTTCCTAATTTCTAACACACGCACTTTCAAATACTAACGCACCTGTTTTAGCTAACACAAACGTTTCTAACATCCGTTAGTCAGCCTGACTGACGAGGCGATCAAAATTATATTTGAAAAACAGTGGTTTGATGTTAGTGAAGAGTTAAGGAAGAAGTCATGAACTAAATGAATACTTCTGTTATCATGCCTTTGAGTGACATTGTTAGAAGCCCAATGTATGATATCATTAGAAGGTCTTTGAATGATATCGTTAGAGGCACTCTCTCGGTATGATACCATTAGAAGCCCGATGTATGACATCATTTGAAACCCTCTGCATGATCTTTGAAGCCCTCTGCATGATATCATTTGAAACCCTCTACATGATATCATCAAACTTCCCCATAATGATATCAGACTCCCTCAGAATGTCAAAAACTCTC
>NC_091301.1:1702414-1719914 GCF_038502225.1 Cherax quadricarinatus
CGAGTAACGTTTACTTTCAAAGTAATCCCACAATAACACCACATAAAACGATTACATTATTACTCTAATCGACAAAGAAAAAAATACGCAGGAAAATAAAGAAAATAAAGAAGATCCAACGAGAAATTACGCAAGAATTCCAAGGAGTCTGAAGGAGGGATTCCCAGTTCCTAAAATCCAGTTTGACAGCTGCTGATGAAAATTCCGGAACGTCGATATTGTCTTTGAGGGAAAATCTGGTCCAATTGGTGTAGTTTCCGGTGGCGCGAACTGACTAGTGAAGGAGGTGTTTACTGGTGTATAGGGAGGGAGAGAGAAGAGGGAGAGAGATGAGAGAGAGAGAGAAGAGGGGGATGGAGGTAGGGAGGGGAAGGAGAATAGTGGAAGATGAAAGAATAAAGGAAGATGTTGGAGAGAGGTTTATAAAGACGGTAGGAAGAAGAGACAAAAATGTAGAGAAAGGAAAATGGTTGTGCAGCCACTAACAACAACATAAATGTACAATGTATATACAATAACAAACGAAGTAACATTACATATATATATATATATATATATATATATATATATATATATATATATATATATATATATATATATATATATATATATATATATATATATATATTAGAGGAAGGCGCGATGTGTATTTAAGTTTTCTTATACTGAAAGGTTTCGAATTGTTATAGGTGGCTTCATAATAGTCTAGGGAGGAGGACCGAAACGTTGGTTAAAGATTTATCTCAAAACTTGGTGTTCGTTGTGAGGTGTTCCAGCCGCGGCGCTGTGGTTTACATTCTGCAATTAAGAAAAAAAGCTCGGTTTAGAGTGTTTATCTTACTGTGTAGCTGACGACGATCGTGAAAAAATGAACTTTGTAAAACAAACTTTCATTAAGACATCATTTCGAAGTGTTTAAATCTTGATAAAGATCAAAAAGGATCAGAACTCATCGAAGCGATGTAACAGTATATAAGCTTCTTCGACAAGAATAGTTTCCCTTCACAATTAACAACTTACACTTCCCATCAACTCCCAGTTTCTCCTCTTTACTTCCCTGGATGAGTTAAGCCGAGTAGCTATCAAGCAAAATATGAATCAATCACCAAGCTGTTGCTTCGGAGCCTCAATTTGCCTATTGTATTTACCCACGCAAAGAGGGACAAGAAAAAATCATACCAACTCCAACATTTTTATTTGCGGGGTGTGGAATTTCACTTGAGCTGTTGATATTGATCACTGTTGCAACATTCATGCTCGTGTCGGCGTCATTACCTGCTGTTTTAACTTTCATGTGATAATGGCGAGGGCGTCAGGTAATGGGAGTTCGGCTTTAATCGCATGATCTCTGGTTGTTGACACTGAGGTCGCCAGTGCCAGACTGTCTCCTCCTTTCCCCTCTCTCCCCTCACATATATACACACCCTTTTTTGATCTCCAATTCCCCCTTATTGCTTCCTTACAGTCAAATTTCTGTTATTTATTAAATCAGGGAAAGAGTTGTTGAAGCAGCGATGTGTATGGACAGCAGAGAATCAGTTCAGTAACTAACTAAGTAGTCGAGTGAAGGCTCAGTTATGCAATCCATATTGTTATTTATTGGTAGATAAATTGTGAAAGTTGTCCCTTGTGTAGCAGGATGAAAGGAGAAGCGCAGAATGCGCAAAGACGGACACAGAAATTATATTGCAGATGCAGTTCCATCAGGAAGCCACAAGCAGCCGTGTTCTAGAATCGCCAGGAGACTTAATTAGGAGAAGGAAGCTTATGGCAGGAAACTAAAGTCACTGAGGATTAAGTAAAGAGAGTCCGCAGGATCCTGACGAAACTGTTTATCGCGTGAGATCAAAGTTGATGAATATGCTGAAGAATTTCATGTACCAGCAGATAAAACAGTGTAGAGGTAAGGAGAGAAAAAAAACGTAAAGAAGAATAAAAGTGCTGAAGTTGATGGATCACCTATATATGGGAAGTACCGGGAGGTGGGAAATATTTTATTTCTAAATGTCAGCATGGCAAGAATAGTGAGTCACCCATAGATGTAGAGTCACTAAGTCAAAAACAAAAGAAAAGTTACTGAAAATTGTAAAAAATAACAGTAGGTAAGAAAGAGAAACGAGAAAAGAACACTAAGAATGAAATAGCGACAAAAAGCAAGTTGAAAATAGGAAATGAACTTCTCAGCCATATGCAAGTGTTATATATGAGTTATAATAATAATAATAATAATAATAATAATAATAATTATTATTATTATTATTATTATTATTATTATTATTATTATTATTATTATTTCTACAAGGTATACAGCCTAGCCGACATTACTGACATACTGTTGTATAGAAAGCCGATTGTTATGCAGAGCATTTCGAGCCAATTAGGTTAATTTTGTTCCCAGGATGCGACCCACACCAGTGCACTAACACTGCTGGATGAACAGGGACAGCGGGGGTCTTAAAGAAACACGTCATAATGTTTCCACCCGTACTGGGAATCGAACCACGGACCTTAATGTGTGAAGATGATCATGTATGATTAAGTAGTAAGCTTAAAGATGGAAAGAGTCTGAATATTGAGGGAGTTGCTTTGTCATGATCTGGGGAGAGGGAAATAGAGACACTGGAACCTGGAGGAAGAGTGAAATAGTGGAGGCAGGATCCATATATAGCTTTAAGCTGAGGTACGATAAGGCTCTTCGAGCAGGGAGAGAGTGGACCTAATAGCGACCAGCGAAGAGGCGGGGCCAGGAGCTGCCAGTCGACCCCCTGCAGCCACAAATAGGTCAGTACAAATAGGTGAGTACACACAATTCTGACATGTAGTAGCGGTCAGTGAAGAGGCGGGGCCAGGAGCTGTGAATCAACCCCTGCAACTACAACCAGGTGAGTACAACTAGGTGAGTACATACACACAGACACACACACACAACACACACACACTGACGACTCTGGAGGACAGGAAGGTCAGGGGAGACATGATAACGACACATAAAATACTGCTCGGAATAGACAAGGGGGACAAAGACAGGATGTTCCAGAGAAGGGACAAATAAACAAGGGGTTGCAATTGGAAGTGGAAGACTCAGATGAGTCAAAGGGATGTTAGGAAGTATTTCTTTAGTTATAGAGTTGTCAGGAAGTGGAATAGCCTAGAAAGTGACGTAGTGGAGGCTGGAACCATACATAGTTTTAAGACGAGGTTTGATAAAGCTCATGGAGCAGGGAGAGAGAGGACCTAATAGCAGTCAATGAAGAGACGGGACCAGGAGCTATGAATCGACCCCAGCAACCACAAATAGGTGAGTACAGTTACCAGACCAGTAAACTCGACTCACTCACCACCTACCAGTAGTTCAGCATGATTCAATATTAGCCTCATCTATCTCACCCTCGTGTATATATCTTTGTATGTTATAAAGCACTATTGTATTATTATTATTATTATTATTATTATTATTATTATTATTATTACTGTTGTCATTATTATTGCTTTTCCATTATCATTAACATTTTACGTACAGAGACACAAACAAGAAAATGCGTAATAAAGTCGACAAAGTAACAAACATCTACTCTCTTTGACATATGGAAATGAGCTGTCAGACAGAATAGACTGCAGCATGTTGTTGCTCGCTGACGTCGTCCGACTGACAGGGAGGATACGAATGAAAGAAGACGGCAAGAAACTACAATATGACCTACAGGAATGGTTCAGAAAGTGGCTGTTGGAGATCAAACGTTTCATATTATAATTAAAATTTGACTCAGAATATTTCTACGAAGGGGAAAAAAAACCCTCAAAAACTCAGGTTTTAGTTGATTCTAAGTTTGGCACTTCAGAAAGCGTCTTTTTGGGTGAGAAGATGCATTTTTTTTTTACAAGGTTTTGCACGATGCTGGGAAGAAGTTTGAGCGACGCTCAGTACTCTGAATACACACCGCTGAGTTACTCTGGGTATATCGTACTGGGGAATTACAGAATTGTTGGATGCGAACTATTTAGATAAGCTTACTGAAAGAAGAAGAATATATTATATGGGAGGTATTACAGTAATCTTTTACATAACTACGGTCAATGTGAATACAGAGAATACTGAGAAAAATATTAGTTGCCATTAATGGTGCTTCTTTCTATGAGGGCCACAACATCATCATCTCCCTCTTCTGGTCTTACTCCTCAGTAGCTGAGGAGTAAGACCAGGAGAAGCCTGGCTCTCTCTCCTGGCTCTCTCTCCTGGCTCTCTCTACTGGCTCTCTTGCCTTGCTCTCTTGCCTTGCTCTCTTGCCTTGCTCTCTTGCCTTGCTCTCTCGCCTTGCTCTCTTGCCTTGCTCTCTTGCCTTGCTCTCTTGCCTTGCTCTCTTGCCCTGCTCTCTTGCCTTGCTCTTCTAACAAAAAAGGCACAATACCGTGACTGGAACGATACACAAATAACCCGCACATAAAAGAGAGAAGCTTACGACGACGTTTCGGTCCGACTTGTCTGCATCTCTCTCTCCTGGCTCTTTTGCTTGGCTCTCTCTCTCTCCTGGCTCTTTTGCTTGGCTCTCTCTCTCTCTCCTGGCTCTTTCTCACCTGGTTCTCTTTCTAGGCACTCTCACCTGGCTCTCTTTCTTGGCACTCTCTCATCTGGCTCTCTTGAATGGTTTTCTTTCTCCTGGTTCGCTTGCCTGGCTCTCTTGCCTGGATGTCTTCTGGCTCTCACCTGACTCTTGCCTGGCTCTCTTGCCTGGATGTCTTCTGGCTCTCACCTGACTCTTGCCTGCCTCTCTTTACTGGCTCTCATCTGCGTATCTTGTCCTGGTTCTCTCTCTCTCTCTCTCTCTCTCTCTCTCTCTTTCTTTCTCTCTCCTAGCTCTCTCTCATCTGGCTCTCTTGCCTACCTCTGTCTCCTGGCTCTCTAGGAAGAAATTCCTCCTATCTCCTTCCCGCCCCAATACAAGGCTGTGCTGGCGTTCAGCATCACACCATCCCCCAAGTACATCAGGCTAGTTCTTGATTACGCAGCGCCAACGTGGAGCCATAAGCCATTCAAGCCTATACAGAAACTCGAAAGAGTTAAGAAGTTGCAACCAGATTCATACCAGAACTAAGGGTTGTGAATTTCTGCGAAATATTAAAAGAAACGAACCTCTTGTCAAGGTAAGAGCGTAGAGATTAGAGATGAAATCACGAATTACAAGAAATTTAGGAAAATGATAAAAGAGAGACTAGCATAAAGCTAGGGAAGACAGTGAGGCTGATGGTAAAGGAAAGAAAAAAGATATATAGTTTCAAAGCTAGATAGGGAAGAGTCTACGATGGTAGGACCTGCTACTCAAGCTGAGTGAAGAGTTAAGCCAAGAGCAGGAAATTATCCGTTGTTGATTCAATTTGGTGAAGTGCGGACTGACCTCGCACACAGAGCTAACGAGAGAGAGAGAGAGAGAGAGAGAGAGAGAGAGAGAGAGAGAGAGAGAGAGAGAGAGAGAGAGAGAGAGAGAGAGATTTTTTACGTATAAATTATTTTTCCCTCCTTCAATAAATATGATTATATATATATACGTATATATATATATATATATATATATATATATATATATATATATATATATATATATATAATATTATTGATATTATTATTATTATTAGCACATCGGCCGTTTCCCACCATGGCAGGGTGGCCCAAAAAAATGAAAACTTTCACCATCATTCACTCCATCACCGTCTTGCCAGTTCCGCACTTACATTACAGTTATAAAACTGCAACATTAACATCCCTCTTTCAGAGTGCAGGCACTGTACTTCCCATTTCCAAGACTCAAGTCCAGCCTGCCAGTTTCTCTGAATCCCTTCATAAATATTACCTTGCTTACACTCCAACAGCACATCAAGTCCTAAAAACCATTTGTCTCCATTCGCTCCTATCTAACATGCTCATGCATGCTTGCTGCAAGTCCAAGCCGCTCACACACTAAACCTCCTTTATCCCCTCCCTCCAACCTTTCCTAGGCCGACCCCTACCCCGCCTTCCGTCCACTACAGATTTTTACACTCTCGAAGTCATTCTATTTTGTTCCAGCCTCTCTACGTGTCCGAACCACCTCAACAACCCTTCCTCAGCCCTCTGGACAACAGTTTTGGTAATCCCGCACCTCCTCCTAACTTCCAAACTACGAATTCTCTGCAATATATTCACACCACACATTGCCCTCAGACACGACTTCTCCACTGCCTCCAGCCTTCTCCTCGCTGCAACATTCATCACCCATGCTTCACACCCATATAAGAGCGTTGGTATAACTATACTCTCATACATTCCCCTCTTTGCCTCCAAGGACAAAGTTCTTTGTCTCCACAGACTCCTCAGTGCATCACTCACCTTTTTCCCCTCATCAGTTCCATGATTCACCTCATCTTTCATAGACCCATCTGCTGACACGTCCACTCCTAAATATCTGAATACAGTCACCTCCTTCATACTCTTTCCTCCAATCTGATATCCAATTTTTCGTTACCTAATTTGTGTTATCCTCATCACCTTACTCTTTCCTGTATTCACTTAATTTTCTTCTTTTACATATCCTACTAAACGCATCCATCAACCTCTGCAATTTTTCTTCAGAATCTCCCACAAGCACAGTATCATCAGCAAAGAGTAACTGTGACAACTCCCACTTTGTGTTAGATTCTTTATCGTTTAACCCCGCACCTCTTGGCAACACCTGAGCATTCACTTCTCTTACAACTCCATCTATAAATATATTAAACAACCATGGTGACATCACACATCCTTGTCTAAGGTCTACTTTTACTGGGAAATAATCTGCCTCTCCTACATAATCTAACCTGGGCCTCACTATCTTCGTAAAAACTTTTCACTGCTTTCAATAACCAACGTCTTATTCCACACATTTGCAACATCTGCCACATTGCCCCCTACCCACCCTGTCCTACGGCATCGAATCTCCCTGTGTGGAAATGTTTGAGCACGTTATAGTTTGTTTCTTAAGTTTGTATATATATATATATATATATATATATATATATATATATATATATATATATATATATATATATATATATATATATATATATATATATATATACAAACTTAAGAAACAAACTATAACGTGCTCAAACATTTCCATACAGGAAGATTCGATGTTGTGTTCAGTATTCACATCACAGACAACTTTGATTTCCAAGTTATTGGACTAGTCGGCAACCCAACTTCTGAAGCTGACACCCTGAATAATGCATTGTCTCTCTTGGAGAGAGAGAGAGAGGTTGATTTAGTTGCTTGACCACTATGAGCAGTGACCAACTACGGTAAGCATTGAGAGTGACTAATTCAACTAACCTAACCTAACCTAGCCTGACCTAACCTTACCTTACCTAACCTAACCTTATCTAGCCTAGCCTAACCTAACGTAAATAAATAAAATAAATAAATAAATATAATTTGACCTAATCTACTCTAGCTTAACTAATGGGACCTTGCAGGATGTTCCTCTGGTTACTGAACTAAGAAGACGATATATGGAGTGTAAAGAATTCACTAGTAACCCGCACTTAGACTGAAGATAGGACCACTTGTCAGGCGCACTTGAACCATTAACATGGGATCTTTAAGGGTGTGACTTGTTAATGGTCAAAGACGGACCAAAATGTCGCTGTTAGCCTCCTAAGTGAGGGTTATAGTGCATTGTTCCAGCCACGTTATTGAGGGTTTTATTTTTTCTTGGCGTGAACCACTCAGTTATTAGTCACTCGGGACGAGAGAACTACCAGACTGCTGGAGACAGAACTACCAAACTACTGGAGGACAACAATTGCATTATCACTGCTGGGGAAAAAACTACCAGAATACTGGAGGAACCATTGCATTACCACTGCTGGAGACAGAACTACCAGACTTACCAGAATATGGCTATGGTGGTTCCAGCCTTCCAAAAAGTTACAGGTCCTGAGCTACTGGTCATGGTGATAGAGAAATACCGAGGAGATTGATGGATATTTGCTGTGAGTGGGCCCCATAACAGGAGAAATGCCAAGCAAACCTTTCTACAACTCAGTGAGAGGCAGATATATTTATTGAAACACAAAGAGGTGGGTAAAACAAACCATACCACGGGCGGGGTTAGAACTCGACGCGCTAGCTACAGTGAAGAGAAAAGTGTTCAAGGCTACAAGTTAGACCTAGAAAATAGTGTCGGTATAAAAATGGTATGCACTACCGACAAGTAGACAAGTAAGACATGTTCAACAGTTAGGTCTCTTTATTCCGAAACCTTTCGCCTACACGGTAAGCTGCTGAGGTCGAATACAATGCCACTGTTGCACTGCTTGACAATAAGCGACACCTTATTGTATTATGCATAGAATAATGTTTGAAAATAAGCAGTTCATTACTCCAGGACGAAACGAATGTACAAGTATATGAGGTTTCATGAATTGTGTATTAAACTCAGTCTCCAAGAGGACCTAGATTATATACTGGTAGATTAATGGGTTAAGTGATAAGGTTGGGAATTTAGGAATTTATTGAAGGGTGACTGCGATGCTTGGTCATTATTTAGTGAAAGAGAAAGAATGAGAGTAAGACGAATGGGGAGTGACAGGAGAATGATGTATGAATGTTAACGAGGAGGAAAATGGTTAGAATTAAAGTAAAGTATGGTTATGGGAGTTGTTGGATTGATGAGAAAGTTATGAGGAGGAGTCGAAGAGGTGTAGAGTGTAGTCCGTTGACTGTATTGTTATTGTGTAGCGGAGGTTTGTGGTCACACACACACACACACACACACACACACACACACACACACACACATACATATCAGATGAAAGGCCAGAAGAGCTACTTCCAGATTACGCCAGTGTCAACATGGTTGGCATTCGTGACCACCTACCTAGCCCGATGGGTCCTGCTTGGCCCAGGTGGCATAATTCATTACGGCAGCCTGCCACAGGTACACAGCTTTGGTCTACCAAGAGCTCTGAGACGTTAATTATTAGTGCGCCTCTATTCTGAAGTGGAACTGGCCTTACTTTTTGCAGACTGTCCAAGATAATTCACTGCACGCTAGTTTAATATGTGTGTGTGTGAGAGAAAGAGAGAGAGAGAGAGAGAGAGAGAGAGAGAGAGAGAGCTGATGTAGGTAACAGCTCTTAGCTTGTAAATAAAGTCAGGTATCCTTAACCTAACCTTGTAAAAGAGAGGAGAGAGAGAGAGAGAGGGAGGGAGAGAGAGAGAGAGAGAGAGGGAGACACAGAAAGCCAGACATACAGACAGAAACATTGATCGATCCACAAATTGTTGACGGCGTAAATTACGAGATAAATGCTAGGTAATATCTAGTAAATTTCACGATAATGAACAAAATATTTGATGTTTAAAATTATTTTTTTAACAATTAAAGCAGCAGCGGCAGAGGCAGCGGCAGCGGCAGCAGCAGCGGCAGCGGCAGCGGCAGCGGCAGCGGCAGCAGCAGTAGCAGTAGTAGTGGTGTTGGGTCATCACTTCTGTACACTTGCTATATTTTATTCTGCACTAGTATGTCATTACCTAGTTTAGTTTGAGGGTGCTGAGCCGCAGCTCTTGAGCTGAATCTGTGGGCGTTGAGTTTCGGTTCTTGGATTGAGACAGTGTTGAGCTCTGGCTCTTGGGTTTTCCTCTTTACGTTCTGTTGGTTAACATGATACATATCTACTGTGTGTAATTTACCTGTTGAATACATATTATACTTGGGGTTTACCCGGAGTAGCTTCCGTCGATGACCGCCCCCGTGGCCCGGTCCCAGACCAAGCCTCCTGGTTGCTCTCCTGATCGATCAAGCTGTTAGTGCCCTCCGTCCGTAGTCCATCTTATGCAACACAGGGTGACTAATCAGGATCGTTTTTGAGGAATCTGTCGTGTTCCGTTTTGAAGACAGCCAGGGGTTTGTTGGTAATTCCCCTTATGCTTAAAGGGAAGGTGTTGAAGAGTAATGGTCCCTTAACACTTATTGAGTTCTCTCTCAGTGTACTCACCATTCCTCTGCTCTTCATTGGCGGCATCCTGCACCGTCCGTGGAGTATTGAGTGTTGTAGTTATAAAGTGATGTCTCAAACCAGTAACTGCCTTATCCACTGGACAATCCTCCCTTGCTCTGCTTTTGATGTTGTTGCCTCTTGCCGTCAGATGGTGTGGTGAACAAAACAAGGCGCCCAGCATTGCTGAGAGGTGGCTGGGAGATGCAGTGAGGAGAGCAAGGTGAAGACCCATGGATGTGGTTAAACGAAGAGGCTTGTTGCAAACTGAGACTTACAATAGAAAGAGTTGTTAATCAGCTAATATTTACATACTGAAGTGTAAATACGCCTCCTTAACCAGTATTGTATATTAAAACCTCAATCCCTAAGGTGTTCATCAGATAAATCACAGGGATGTCAGGAAGTATTTCTTTCGATTCAGGGTGGCTAGAAAATAGAATGACTTGACTGATGTAGTGGAGGCGAGGCAGGCTCAATGAGTAGTTTTAAGAATAAGTGTAACCGTGCCCAACAGATCAATAATAAATCCGGCAAGTTAAAAGGCAGGGTCAGGAGCGGAGATTAGACTTCAACAACCACAAACAGGAAAATACAAATAGTTAAACAACACACACACACACACACACGCACACACACACACACACACACACACACACACACACACACACACACACACACACACACACACACACACACACACACACACACACACACTCCCTGGAAGTGGTCGACACTACAAGTGCTACAAGAATCAACACAGAAGGGCGCCCACCTCCACAAGGGACTACCGTGAACAATGGTCAGCTATACGGAAGGAAGAAAGGAAAGTTGAGTGGGAGGGAGTGAGGGGCAATGATGATGAGGAGAAGGAACGAGAAGAAGCGGTTGTGAGGGAGAGGGGGGAAGGCAATGAGACACTGCAGATCTACACACAGATATAAACCAAATCTTCCAGTTGTCCATTGAAAAGAAAAGTTTTGAATGACGACGAATTTCCGCTTTATTACGGGAAAAGAAAATATAAGGTAGAACGTAGTATAAAACTAACCACTAAGTAAATCGAAACTCGAACGGGAAGGACTTAAGAGTGATAATGTCAGGATTTCACCTGATGAGATAACAGCAGTGTCATTTTCACAACCATCAGGAAAATGAAAGGATGGATAACGAAAACTTTCAATGTGACCTAAAGACCAATTATGGTGTTTAGGTCATTTGTCCTCTCTAGACTGAAATACTGCTCTACACTACCAGCCCTTTTTAAGACGGGAGATATAACAGACCTGGAGACTATACAGAACACTTTTCTTGCACCTACAAATTTAAAATTCTAATTTAGTGGGAATGTTTGAAGTCCCTAGACCTATAACCCTTAGCAGTAGGCGAGAAAGATGCATTAAAATTTACAATTGGAAAATCCAAGAGGGAACGGTTCCGAATCTGCACACACAAATCACTCCCTGTGAAAGCAAGAGGCTCGGCACACGATGCAAATTGCCATAGTAAATTCAGGGGTGCTGTGGTTGCACTAATAGATAACACGATAAACTGATGCATAAGACACAATTGCAACACCTGGGTATCCACCTACGACTGCTGCACCTCTCCTGCCTACAGTATATAAGCTACTTCTCCACACATATGCTGTATTCTTTTCAAGATTGATGGACTGACCACATCGACTCAAGGTTAATGGACTGATTACCTCAAACTCCTCCTGTTCTTCACCATTCTTCTTTGTATGGACTGATGAAGCCACTGTGTGGCGAAACGTTTCCTCAATAAAGATACCCAAGTGTTGCATATGTGTCTAATTTATCCTTATTCTGATAACTTTTCGCCAACCAGAGCTTTTATCGAGAGTGACTCACGAAATCGTAATGATACGATTGTAAACAAACCATATCATCGCGGGTTCTATCCCCGCCCGTGGTATGGTTTTTTTATCGAGAGGTATTGAAACTGGAGACGGTGGTAATCAGTACCATATATATATATATATATATATATATATATATATATATATATATATATATATATATATATATATATATATATATATATATATATATATATATATATATATATATATGAAAGTTCTTTTAATTGTCTATTTCCTTCACTTGTTACCTTTCTAACAAAGTAAAAAAAAAAAAACCTAAAGACCGAAAAAGGTAGAATATTCATTCATAAGTAACGTAAGGGGCAATGGTGTATAATTCCGTCAATGACTCACTGCACAACTTTTCAGTGCTGCTTATCTTCGCTGGAACGCACGACACGAGGCCTTAAGTCGAGTTTTGCTACGGTACAAACCTCGAGGATGACAGGGGAGCCAGATATAAAAACAAGACGGTATGATCCGGCCGACACATGAAGGAAGACATCGCTAAGATAAACGCGCTAAAGTGGCTCCATTCTGGGTTTTACTCGCCTCATTAACTTGCACACTTAGGCGCTTCGGAGGCTCTCCTGGGATATAAACTGCGGCCCATTATCCCCTTTATTGTGGCTATCCTGTCAAAAATAAGTACGAAAATCAAAGTAATGTGAATCGCTTCTTGTTTTTCTAGTGTGGCACAGATAATGTTGTTTTTAAAATAACACTTATAACGGCCAAAATCGTTACTATATAGTCAGAGGGTAAAAATATAGACAAAATAAGGAATATAAAATATAGATTTAGATCAATAGTACTCTTACATTTGACTTCGAAAATCAAAATCATAAAAATATACCTATATTTTCAACAATCTAACCTATTGTTGTTGGCATTAACGAACTCACGTTGTCAATAGACCGTAACCTAAAGCAGAAATAAATATTAAATTGTTTATACAAAAAACATATTAATTTTATACTTTGCAAAGGATCCATTGTCGCGTAAAACTAAATTACTCGGGCAGGTTTAGCGGCAAAAACGAGAAGTGGACCATTAATTTTTTGCGTGAGAATGTGTCTATATGTGCTCGCTTATCTATGGCTGCCGGTGTCGAGTCTTGGCTCCTGGCTCGGCCTCTATTACTCATAAACACACTATTCGTTGCAGCACGGGACATGTACCTCTACCTAAGACTGTGTAGAGAATCTGCTTTCACTAATGACTCATCCATGCAGTCTCACTTTCTAAGCGCCTTCACAGTGAATAATTACTTTCTGGCTTATCTTTGTCTAACGTTTAACACTAAACTAAGAAAGCGATTTTAATGATGCTAGTTTACTAAGTGAGCAGCTGCCGACACACTTATTCGCCCCTGGCTATGATTTGGCTAAGATAATAATAAATATATACAACAGATGAGTACGTAAGACTTATAAAGTTATCTCGGGCGACTGTATATGTTGGCTGAGCTGAGTCTGACTGCCTCAAATTTCACAGTGAGTCCAGCGGTCACTTCCAGCAGTCAAGCTTAGCAGTCATTTCCAGTAGTCAGGATCAGTGGTCGCTTCCGGTAGTCAAGTTTAGTGTTCACTTCCAGTAGTCAGGATCAGTGGTCGCTTGAGGCATTCAAGCTTAGCGGTCATTTCCAGTAGTCAGAATCAGTGGTCGCTTCCAGCAGTCAAGCTTAGCGGTCATTTCCAGTAGTCAGAATCAGTGGTCGCTTCCAGTAGTCAAGTTTAGTGGTCATTTCCAGTAGTCAGGATCAGTGGTCACTTCCAGTAGTCAAGTTTAGTGGTCTTTTCCAGTAGTCAGGATCAGTGGTCACTTCCAGTAGTCAACTCTGGTGGTCAAGGATTCTTTGTTTACTTTCTCTGTTTGCCAAGGGGAAGAGAGGGGAGAGAGTGAGAGAAGGAGAGAGAGATGAAAGAGGGGAAGGACAGAAAGGAAGAGGAGGAGAGAGAGAGAAGGGAGAGGAAGGAGGAGGATAAACAAAGTAGTGAATGGAGAAGAGAGAGAGTGGACGCTGATGGAGTATTGAAAACGGTGGGCGAGTGAACAGTAACAAAAGCAAAACTGATTGAAAATGGGGACAAGTGGGGACAGGCATAGAGAAAGGGTGAGAGGCAGTGACTGAGTGGGTGAGAGAGAGAGAAAGGGAAATAAAGAGATAGGGCGGTGGACATAAAGAATTGCGATAAGGGAGGCAAGATAGGGTGTGTGGTTTAGAATGGATGAGAGAAAGAGAGAGAGTGAGTGAGAGAGAGAGAGAGAGCCAGACAAACAGACAGACAGATAAACAGACATACAAACAAACGGACAGACAGTATAGATAGTGTCACGATAAAGGAAATGAAAGGAGTAATGAAACAATATGAGAAACAATGCGAGAGACACAGAAAACAATATGAGGAACAGGAGAAACACAAGAAACAGACACACACAGAGGAAACAAAGTAACAGGAGGAGCAACAGAAAGGACAGTGCAAAAAAAAGAGCAACAAATGGACTGTGAGAGACTCAGAGAAGAACAAGGGAGATAACGTAGGGCAACAGGGTGAACAGAGGAAGAAACAGTGACATGGGAACCAGAGTAAAAGGAGGAGCAGAGAGAAAGAAAAAAGAAAAACTTACATGAACCGGAGAATTATCGCTCTCCTGAAGCCGGTCATTTCCTGTTGACAAATGGCACAAGAAACTGCAAGAATGAGCACGTCCAGTTGCTCATTGAGCGCCGATATTCTTGTCCCCTGGCTGGTTGGCTGACTGCCTTGCTGGTTGGCTGTCTGCCTTGCTGGTTGGCTGTCTGGCTTGCTAATTGGCTGACTGATCTCCTGGCTGTCTGACTGGCCTCCTGGCTGTCTGACTGGCCTCCTGGCAGTCTGTATAGCTTGCTGGCTGTCTGACTGCCCTTCTGGCGACTGACTGGCTGGCTGGCTGACTAGGTCGATTGGCAGAGTACTTTTTTTCTGTTACCTTACACTGAAATTAAACGCGGGGATGAGAGGGGACCGTCCTAGACAGTAGTTCATACCAAAGGTTAAAAGTTTCTTTCGACACAGGTACACATAAGTACAATTATCATACGTAGTGTAAATTACCCAAGATAACCCAAAAAAGCCAGACAAAGTGGCTCCCAGTGGAAATAAAGCAAGGACAGTATGGAAATAAGTCACTTTGACTTTTTTGGGTAATTTACACACATGTTACTCTATGATAATTTGTGTAACTGTATTTATGTGTACCTAAATAAACTTACTTTCTTGCTTATTTATTTGCTTACTAAGTGACTAGCTTCACCACAAGCTTCTCTCTCCGTATCTGTCGCTGAGTCGAATTTCACCGCCCAGGATATCCACTTCACTGCCTCGTGCTAGAGTCGAATTTCACTCCAGCTCCGGTAGCATCGTGGTGCGATCTGCACACCATTGACATCCATGTTTTCTCTGGGAGCAGTGTTTCCCACCACCCCTCTTCCCAGGCTGATTACAGACACAAGGGCACCGTTGAGTTACAAAGACGCAGATGTTACTCGTCTTGCGTCCGTGTTCTAAGTTAGGTGTAGGAGCTCCGTGTGTGTGTGTGTGTGTGTGTGTGTGTGTGTGTACTCACCTAATTGTACTCACCTAATTGTGGTTGCCGGGATCGAGACTCAGCTCCTGGCCCCGCCTCTTCACTGATCGCTACTGGGTCCTCTCTCTCTCTCTACTTCCTGAGCTTTGTCATACCTCGTCTTAAAGCTATGTATGGTTCCTGCCTCCACTACGTCACTTGCTAGGCTGTTCCACTTCTTGACGACTCTATGACTGAAGAAATACTTCCTAACATCCCTGTGACTCGTCTGAGTCTTCAGCTTCCAATTGTGACCCCTTGTTTCTGTGTCCCCTCTCTGGAACATCCTATCTCTGTCCGCCTTATCTATTCCACGCTGGATCTTGTATGTCGTTATCGTGTCTCCCCTGACTCTTCTGTCCTCCAGTGTCGTCAGTCCGATTTCCCTCAACCTTTCATCGTAGGGCATTCCCCTGAGCTCTGGGACTAGCCTTGTTGCAAACCTTTGTACTTTCTCTAACTTCTTGACGTGCTTGACCAGGTGTGGGTTCCAGACTGGTGCTGCATATTCCAGTATGGGCCTAACATACACAGTGTACAGTGTCTTGAACGATTCCTTATTAAGGTATCGGAACGCTATTCTCAGGTTTGCCAGGCGCCCATATGCTGCAGCAGTTATCTGGTTGATATGTGCTGACGTGCTAGGTGTTATGGTCACCCCAAGATCTTTCTCCTTGAGTGAGGTTTGTAATCTTTGTCCACCTAGCTTATACTCTGTCTGCGGTCTTCTTTGCCCTTCCTCAATCTTCATGACTTTGCATTTGGCAGGGTTGAATTCGAGAAGCCAGTTTCTGGACCACATGTCCAGTCTGTCCAGGTCTCTTTGTAGTCCTGCCTGATCCTCATCCGATTTAATTCTTCTCGTCAATTTCACATCATCTGCGAACGGGGACACTTCAGAGTCTATCCCTTCCATCATGTCATTCATATATATCAAAAATAGTACTGGTCCTAGAACTGACCCCTGTGGGACCCCGCTCGTCACAAGCGCCCACTGTGATACCTCTTCACGTGTGTGTGCGTGTGTGTGTGTGTGTGTGTGTGTGTGTGTGTGTGTGTGTGTGTGTGTGTGTGTGTGTGTGTGTGTGTGTGTGTGTGCGTGCGTGTGTGTGTTGTGTTTTGTGTGTGTGTGTGTGTAATTAGCTAATTGTGCTCATCTGTTTGTGGTTGCAGGGGTCGATTCATAGCTCTTGGCCCCGCCTCTTCACTGGGCGCCACTAGGTCCACTCCTTCCTTGCTCCGTGAGCTTTATCATACCTCTTCATAAAACTATGTATGCATCCTGCCTCCACTTCGTCACTTTCCAGACTGTTACACTTCCTGACAATTCTATGGCTAAAGAAATACTTCCTAACATCCCTCTGAGTATTCAACTTCAAATTGTGACCCCTTGTTGCTGTGTCCCATCTCTGGGACATCCTGTCTCTGTCCAACTTGTCGATTCCTCTCAGTATTTGTGTGTGCGTGTGTGTTGTGATTACAACGCAGGTCCATCGCTGATCGTGCTGAGGCGAGAGTGTACCTGTCTCGCTGTACCTGCCACTGTTTTAGCTCACTTTCAGAATCAATTTCCTTCAACTTATAATCAGACAGTATCGCAAAATTTGAAGTGCAGTTCTGATATTATATATATATATATATATATATATATATATATATATATATATATATATACATACATACATACATATACAGTAACAAAGGATTTTTGAAATATAAGTTTCTGTAGTTATTTAGACATTTCTTTATAGTGGGATTATGTAACTATATCTACCTACCTACCTGGAGGTATATATGTTATTATCTCGAGCAGTTTTCAAAATCTTTGAAAAAATAGGCTTAAAGCGGAACTTTATGTAGTACCATTTTTAAGTGAGATCATCTTGAATGTTATGTGAAGTTAAATGATAATGTGTGAGGTTATGTGAGGTTTTATGAAGGTATGTGAGGTTTTTGTGAAGTTATATGAAGTGATCTGTGAGACTATGGGATATTATG
>NC_091301.1:1724914-1727414 GCF_038502225.1 Cherax quadricarinatus
CTCCACCTCAACGCTCCCTCTGCCTCCAGTAATTAATACTGAGCCATAAACTACGTTATGGGGATCAAAGTCAGACATTTATGTCTTGGAATTACAGATTTGGAATAACGAAATAGACACTAGTGATTCCAGATAATTGGAGAGCGATGAGGAGGTAATACACACCCAGTAAATGGGAACCAGAGGAACGTTGATGATGATGAGTTTGGGGAGCAGGAGGAGGAGGAGTAAGGGAATAAAGAAGAGGAAGTGAAGGAAGATGAACAGAATCAGCGAGAAAAGAACAATAAGGCGTAGGCAGAGATGAAATGAAGAAATGTAAATTTCGTAATAAATAACCATCCTGGATTCAGATGAGGAAATTATCATCATTAAATTCGACGTCGCGATGACCCAGGCTGAGAGAAAAGGAAAGGACGGGCAGCCTGCACACCTCTCGCCTTCCAGGAGGTGATTGGTAAGGTACCCATCAAGAGACAAACTGACATCGATAGAGTACTTATATATATATATATATATATATATATATATATATATATATATATATATATATATATATATATATATATATATATATATATATAATATATATATATAAGATGTATATATTACTAAATGTAAAAGGAGAAACTTTCGTTTTTCCTTTTGGGTCACCCCGCCTCAGTGGGATACGGCCGGTGTGTTGAAAGAATATATAAGATGTATTTTTTTCATTAATGTTGATGTAAAAATTTATAATTTTGCACCAAAAGAATGTTAGGAAATTTACCTAACCTTATTATAACAAGAACACTTTATTTTAACCTAAACCAACTAAATATATTTTAGATTTGTTTACAATAATTTAATACTAAACAAACACAGTGAAATATATTTTTTTCGTTAGGTTCAGAATGATTTTGGCGAAATTATTGCATACACAAATTTTCACTTGTCCTATATGGCAAGATGAGCGTTGCTATTTAAGCCAAGATAGCAAGTTCTGCCTATTCGGCACGACATATTTATATATATATATATATATATATATATATATATATATATATATATATATATATATATATATATATATATATATATATATACACCAAATAGATGGTAGATGGAATCATAGAATAAAGCAATGCTTGCATGAAGAAAGTAGCAGAGTGGAGTCCCACAAGAATCATTTCCTGGACCCACGCTGATTTCCTTACGATCGTGGTATTACAATTTCGTGAGCCATGTTGATATATGTAAAGGGTCTGTCACGGGAAATAGACCACTTCTTGTCAGGGTTGATGTTGATGCAGAGCTGATGAGGAGTAATGAGAGATGAGGAAGGCAATCTGCTGCAGGATGGATGGATTGAAGAAGCTGTAGATATGGCCCCTCAAGTAGCTACTGGAATTGAACCCCAGCAAATGCAAGTTTAGAAGGATGGAATGAGATGAGGTAGGAGGGTAGAAGAAATGTAATAGGTGAGAGGGAGGCTAGTGGAACAACAACAACAACACCTGAGATGGACGCCACAGGTACACCACCTGCGAGGGAGAACACAGGTACACCACCTGCGAGGGAGAACACAGGTACACCACCTGCGAGGGAGAGCACAGGTACACCACCTGCGAGGGAGAACACAGGTACACCACCTGCGAGGGAGAACACAGGTACACCACCTGCGAGGGAGAACACAGGTACAACACCTGCGAGGGAGAACACAGGTACAACACCTGCGAGGGAGAACACAGGTACACAACCTGCGAGGGAGAACACAGGTACACCACCTGCGAGGGAGAAAACAGGTACAACACCTGCGAGTGAGAACACAGGTACAACACCTGCGAGGGAGAACACAGGTACAACACCTGCGAGGGAGAAAACAGGTACACCACCCGCGAGGGAGAACACAGGTACACCACCTGCGAGGGAGAACACAGGTACACCACCTGCGAGGGAGAACACAGGTACACCACTTGCGAGGGGGAAAACAGGTACAACACCTGCGAGGGAGAACACAGGTACAACACCTGCGAGGGAGAACACAGGTACAACACCTGCAAGGAAGACCATAGATACAACACCACCTGAGAGGGAGAACACAGGTACAACAGCTAAGAAGGAGGCCACAGGTACAACACACACACACACACACACACACACACACACACACACACACACACACACACACACACACACACACACACACACACAGAGAGAGAGCTCGTAAATCTTTCTTTGTGCTTGTACCTTCCGGCTGTGGTAGTGTAATAAACACGGCCTCTTACTCCTGCAGTATGAACTCTGGATTACGTCGCTGCTTTTTACTAGTGAAGATCTCACGTTCCCTCCAAGAAAACGACAAGTCAGCGTATGTGTGTGTGTGTGTGTGTGTGTGTGTGTGTGTGTGTGTGTGTGTGTTAGAAGTTAGAGCACAAGAGAAAATCATTTTAAGGTGAGACTTTGTCCTAAGAGTCTAGGTAACAGTGTCACTCATCCTGTCAGTGAACATACCACTATA